>NC_069501.1:697650682-697950682 GCF_027579735.1 Bombina bombina
ACCCCTGAGCTCTCTGGAGACGTCCTGGATCAAGGAGGAAGAAGCAGGAAGACTGTGATTGAATTTTAACTGCGCAACAAGGCGCTAAAAAAAGGCCCCTCCCACTCATATTACAACAGTGGGAGACCTGATATAACGGTTTCCATGCAGAAATATACGTTAGCCATGTGGAAAAAAATCATGCCCTAAAAGATTTATCACCAAGTACCTCACAAAACGATTAACATGCCAGTAAACGTTTTAAAAACAAACATTTCAAATGTTATGTAAAGTTATCACTAAGCCTGCTACCAGTCGCTTCTACTGCAGTTAAGGCTCATACATTATTTCAGTATTAACATTATTTTCTTAGTCAAATTCCATTCCCTAGAACAGAGCTTTCCAAACTTTTCATGTCGGTGACACACTTTTTAGACCTAAATCATTTCGCGACACAGTGATTCAGTTGTACAAGCAAACAGGAGGTTAAACTAACTTGTTTTAAGAGATACGGACACATACATAAATTATATAATAACGAAATGTATTTACAAGTAACAGTATGTATGTGTAAGAATTAAAAAAAAGTTTAACAACACCAATAGTTACTTACTATTTTAATGGGATGTATGAGGTTGATGGAATGAACACAGTTTCTGAATATTTGGTGGGATATTAGACACTCGCATTTTTAAGCTTCCCCTTCCTATCCATATATCAAGAGCAGGAACAGCAATGCACTACTGGGAGCTAGCTGCAAAAAACCCCCACTGACTTCTGACTTCAGCTCAGCGTTTAAGCTGCCGCCCTCAGAGCTCGGTGAGTCCGATTGAATACTGCCCACGCTGCAAACACACTGCTGTCCCACTCACTGACTACACATGCAGCCACGAGCCGATTGAGGAGACTACATGTGCAGTCAGGTGCCAATGTGCCCCCAAAGCCACCAATGGGAATAGTTTCAGTTCCCACTGAGCTGCGCCAATAGGTTAAGATGATCTGTGACACCCTAGGTATCAATCACGTGTCAACCATGTGATATGCGTAGCAGGCAGGCAGAAAGTCAGAAACCAAAAAAAAAACATTAAAAAAAATTAAAATGTAAAAAAATTTGTGCTGAAGCAGGGACACACCTAGACACTGCTGCCGACACACTAGTGTGTCCCGACACACAGTTTGGAAAGCACTGCCCTAGAAAATAACTCTACTGCGCATACATTTATCAGCCTGATACCAGTCGCCAATACTGCATTTAAGGCTGTACTTACATCATATGGGTATCAGCAGTGTTTTCTTAGTCAATTCCATTCCTTAGAAAATATTTTACTGCACATACCTCATTTGCAGGGGACCCCGCATGCTATTCCCTTTTCTGAAGTTACCCCACTCCTCAGAATGTACGAGAACAGCCAGTGGATCTTAGTTACGTCTGCTAAGATCATAGAAAACACAGGCAGATTCTTCTTCTAAATACTGCCTGAGAGAAAAAACAGCACACTCCGGTGCCATTTAAAATAACAAACTTTTGATTGAAGAATAATTAAGTAAAAAACTCCTAACTCCTCTCACGACCTCCTTCTTTGTTGAGAGTTGCAAGAGAATGACTGGATATGACATGTGAGGGGAGGAGCTATATAGCAGCTCTGCTTGGGTGACCTCTTGCAATTTCCTGTTGGGAAGGAGAATATATCCCATAAGTAATGGATGACCCGTGGACTGAACACACTTAACAAGAGAAATTAGATCCTTGTCCCATAGATTTGTTCTTTTTATCCTGCGGTAGGAAGGCACCCTAGTTCCCTGTAACCATGGAGATAATGGAGTCCAGGCCTGGACCAAATAAAATGTTTGCCTTAAAGGGGAGGGAAAGTAGTCTAGACTTAGAAGTCATGTCCGCAGACCAGGACTGAGCCAGAGTGCCCGACGCGCCTGCACTGAGAAACCAGCGATTTTAGCATTCAGGCGAATAATCTGTATGTTTGCATCACAGATAAAAGAAATAGCCTTAAATCTGTCCTGGATAATGTCGAGGGGACCCTCCACCTCAATTAATTCTGCTAAGGAGTCGCACCAGTAGGCCGCAGCTCCAGAAACCGAGGCAACAGCCGCTGCCGGTTGAAATAAATATCCCATGTGTTGAAACATTTTCCTGAGAAAAGTTTCCATCTTCTTATCCATCGGCTCTCTGAAAGACGAGCTATCCTCAAGAGGGATAGTAGTACGCTTAGCTAAAGTGGAGATAGCACCATCCACCTTAGGGAGGGAACCCCACAACTCCAGCTGAGACTCAGGGACCGGGAATTATTTTTTAAAGGCAGACAAAGGGGAAAAGGAAGATCCAATTCTATCCCATTCGTTTTTAATAATATTCACTATTTTTACAGGTACAGGAACAGTGCTACCCTGTCCTCGTACACTCTGTCTAATTTAGGGATCAAAGGTTCATCCGGCAACTTGGCCTCTGGAAGCTCTAATGTTGACAGAACCTCCTTTAGAAGAAAACGTAGATGTTCAATTTTAAATCTAAAGGCTGGCTCCTCTGCAGCCGGAGGCCTAGAGGTAGCAGACTTCGATCCAGAAATTTCACCCTCTGAAGACTCAGAGTGCGACCCATCCTGGGATACGTGAAAGGCAAACAAATCAAGTAAATCACTGGATGTCCCCTGGACCAAAAAGCTATGTTTAACCTTTCGTTTGCGCTTAGTAGGGCGAGGCAGAGCACTAAGGGCCTCAGACACCGCTGTCTTTAACTGCGCAGAAAAGTCTGATGTTAAAAGGCTCCCTCCAGACAGAGGATCAGCCGTGCTACGGGAAGCTGCATGTGACAATGGAGATGATTGATGGGTATGCACCTCACGGGACGGCGAGTTCTCAGAGGTGGACGGCTCAGTCGTACTAAAGGGGTTAACCCTCTTAGACATAATAACCTTGTTTTTGCATATGGAACATAGTTGAGAGGGCGGGCACACAATGGCCTCCTCATAATATAGACAGGTATTACTATTAGGAATAGAGGGAGTACCCTCAAGCATATCAGGATCCTCCATAGCTTGTGCTAACAACAGTAGGATACAAAATAAATGCACTTTTTATTTCTCACAAAAACGGCACCTTTATACGCCCAATAACTGGGGCACTCACCACCTCCTAGACCCAGGCAACTAGAGAAGAAGCGACCTCTCCGACAGCTCGCTCGATCAGGAAAGAGAAAACGAAAGTGTAACCACACCCGGTCATGTAGTGCGCAAGGTAGGACTGCCCCTGCTATGAGAAAAAGCGCGCCAAGCTACACAGCGTTCAAAGTGAAAGTAAAACACCTGTATATTCCATTACCGCATAACAACAGACTATAAACCCAAAATAAATCTCACACATATAGCAGCATAAAGCAAAGAAACACATTTGATTAATCCCCACTGTTCAATAACCTCCCTCAGGAGATATTAACTCACAATTCTATAAAGATAAAAGGAGTCACACTGTGACCGTCTTCAGCAATTTCAACATAAGTAAAAATTGAAAAGATCTTACCAGAATCCGTGCTGTGGAACAGAAACACAACCTCTCAAGTGTGACAGTCTTGTAGCATCGCTCCTGACATGGACTTGAGTGAAGAAAGCAGACAGTGAAACTCATCAACACTGGTTGCTTAAGGAGCTGTTAGCAGGTAGTCTGGATGGGTTCGCAGAAAGACTCTCCCTGCATCCCCCTACTCTAACTTTCCTCAATGCTCTCACTGAGAGGCTGACAAAGACTACTTAAAACTCCAGTTCCATAACGAAAGGCATATATCCCTCCTGAGGAATCACCCTGAAATTTTATGACACTTCTCTGCCATCCTCCTGCGACGAAAGGCTAAGAATAACTGAGGGATAGAGAAAGTGGGAGAGGTATTTAAGCCTTTGGCTGGGGTGTCTTTGCCTCCTCCTGGTGGCCAGGTTCAGTATTTCCCAACAGTAAGGAATGAAGCTATGGACTCTCCTTATATTAAGAAGGAAATACCACCAAGGGAAGAAAGCAAATTTAATGATAAAAGTCAATTGGAAAGTTGTTTAAAATGTCATGTCATAGCTGAATCATGAAAGTTTAATTTTGAGTAGACTGTCCCTTTAAGTATAAATCAAATCTTGTGTTTTCTCTCATGGTGTTATATGCAGATACATGTGGAGTCAAGATACCATATGAAAAAATGGGTAAAACAAAATATCAATACCAGTTTACATGTCTACAAGAGAGTGGTATTATTTGGGAGGAAATAACTACAGGGAGTGCAGAATTATTAGGCAAATTAGTATTTTGACCACATCATCCTCTTTATGCATGTTGTCTTACTCCAAGCTGTATAGGCTCGAAAGCCTACTACCAATTAAGCATATTAGGTGATGTGCATCTCTGTAATGAGAAGGGGTGTGGTCTAATGACATCAACACCCTATATCAGGTGTGCATAATTATTAGGCAACTTCCTTTCCTTTGGCAAAATGGGTCAAAAGAAGGATTTGACAGGCTCAGAAAAGTCAAAAATAGTGAGATATCTTGCAGAGGGATGCAGCACTCTTAAAATTGCAAAGCTTCTGAAGCGTGATCATCGAACAATCAAGCGTTTCATTCAAAATAGTCAACAGGGTCGCAAGAAGCGTGTGGAAAAACCAAGGCGCAAAATAACTACCCATGAACTGAGAAAAGTCAAGCGTGCAGCTGCCAAGATGCCACTTGCCACCAGTTTGGACATATTTCAGAGCTGCAACATCACTGGAGTGCCCAAAAGCACAAGGTGTGCAATACTCAGAGACATGGCCAAGGTAAGAAAGGCTGAAAGACGACCACCACTGAACAAGACACACAAGCTGAAACGTCAAGACTGGGCCAAGAAATATCTCAAGACTGATTTTTCTAAGGTTTTATGGACTGATGAAATGAGAGTGAGTCTTGATGGGCCAGATGGATGGGCCCGTGGCTGGATTGGTAAAGGGCAGAGAGCTCCAGTCCGACTCAGACACAAGCAAGGTGGAGGTGGAGTACTGGTTTGGGCTGGTATCATCAAAGATGAGCTTGTGGGGCCTTTTCGGGTTGAGGATGGAGTCAAGCTCAACTCCCAGTCCTACTGCCAGTTTCTGGAAGACACCTTCTTCAAGAAGTGGTACAGGAAGAAGTCTGCATCCTTCAAGAAAAACATGATTTTCATGCAGGACAATGCTCCATCACTCGCGTCCAAGTACTCAACAGCGTGGCTGGCAAGAAAGGGTATAAAAGAAGAAAATCTAATGACATGGCCTCCTTGTTCACCTGATCTGAACCCCATTGAGAACCTGTGGTCCATCATCAAATGTGAGATTTACAAGGAGGGAAAACAGTACACCTCTCTGAACAGTGTCTGGGAGGCTGTGGTTGCTGCTGCACGCAATGTTGATGGTGAACAGATCAAAACACTGACAGAATCCATGGATGGCAGGCTTTTGAGTGTCCTTGCAAAGAAAGGTGGCTATATTGGTCACTGATTTGTTTTTGTTTTGTTTTTGAATGTCAGAAATGTATATTTGTGAATGTTGAGATGTTATATTGGTTTCACTGGTAAAAATAAATAATTGAAATGGGTATATATTTGTTTTTTGTTAAGTTGCCTAATAATTATGCACAGTAATAGTCACCTGCACACACAGATATCCCCCTAAAATAGCTATAACTAAAAACAAACTAAAAACTACTTCCAAAACTATTCAGCTTTGATATTAATGAGTTTTTTGGGTTCATTGAGAACATGGTTGTTGTTCAATAATAAAATTAATCCTCAAAAATACAACTTGCCTAATAATTCTGCACTCCCTGTATTTAATCCTTTAATCGTAAAAATAATGTAAGACAACAGTTCTAGTACTATCAAGTCTTGGTAGTGTAAAAAAAACAACAACACAGCAGAACAGGTAACTATCGAAGTAACCAAAAAAAAAAAAGGATAGAAGACCAGGGAACTTGGAGCCAGTAACCAGTAAAAGAATAGCAGGAAGCAAAGCAATAGAAAAAAATATGCCAATATAAGTCTCCAAGGAAACACAATTGTTTCTACTACACAATGCTAAATGAGCCATGAGCAATAGCAGTGACATGTTTAAGGTTTTGTCCTGCCATAGGCCCCTTCCACCGTGTTTTGCTAAATGGGCCTCACACTCATGTTCTCACATGTATGTATATTATATACACACACATATACAGTGTATATATATATATATATATATATATATACACTCACATATATATATACATACATACATACATACATAAAACACACACACACATATATATATATATATATATATATATATATACACACACATATATATATATATATACATACAAACACACACACACACATATATATACACATACACACACACACACATATATATATATATACACACTCACAAACACATACACACACACATATATATATATATATATATATATACACATAAAACACATAAATATATATATACACACACACATATATATATATATATATATACAGTATATACACACACACAAACATATATAAATATATATACAGTATATATATATATATACACACACAAACACATATATATATATATATATATATATATAAATATATATAAATATATATATATATACATACACACACAAACACATATATTTATAAATATATATATATATAAATACACACACATGCACACATATATATCTATATAAAACGTAACAGGATGAAGGGAGGACTTTGTCTTTCACAGTAAAAAAGAGAACTCTGGTTGCCCTAATTAACAGAAGGAGGGTTGGTAAAGCTAGTTGATAGGTAAAACAGCAGGGAGAGGATGGGAACATACTTGTCTAGCATATAAACTATATCTATCTATCTCGCTCTCTTTAGCTATCTATTTCTGTCTATATCTATTATATCTATCTCTCTTTCTCTCTCCAGTTACCAGCTGGGGTGCTGAAATCTCACACCTCTGGAATACCTGCTTAGCACCAACAACCAACTGTGGGATATCCTCACCTTGTGATATAGATTGATCATCGCTGATATATTATATGATAATTCAATGGAATAAAAAGCACAGTTCAGAAGGTCTCACTGGAACTGTGATCATCAAACCATGCAATAATGCTTTAATTGAATATGTCCTATAAGGGATGAATAAAACAGAACTAGCAGGTCTGAGTACAGAAAATAGAGCAGAGAAACTAAAAGGCATCTCACCTTTAGTCCCTTCAAAGACAGAACTAAATTACTCAATAATAAAAAAAACAACAGTAAAAACATAACACAATATGTTTGCTGAAAACTGTTCTTGCTAAACAAGACAAGTCCAAAGCCTGGAGGAATATCTTTTAATAACATTGAACTCCATCAGTGAAAGTTCGAGAAGACCAACTACGCCCTGTCTAGTAAATTAAACCTTCAACACTCATTGCTTAAGCTTGGTAACCTTTGTAAACATGCATTTAACTGCAGAGTAAGGTAAAAGAGGAGAATTAAAGGACCAATTTGGTAACATAAACAGAAGCTGCTAAAATGCTCAAAACTCAGTAAGTTGCTAACCTGATTTCCATGCTGCATAGAGTGATCATGTTACACATTATAGAAGTACGCTAAAGCTAAGCAGTAAGTCCCCAAATAAATAAATCCCACACAACAATCTAAAGAGAAAAGAAGGGGAGGATAGATTACCTCCTAACTACATAAGAGCAATAAGTTATAACAGGCAGACTGCTACGTCCCACTATTCATTACTTACACTTTGTAGGCTTCACCCCAACAAGTGAAACTCCCTGACAGAAATCAATGAGGTAGGAAAAGGTAGCACACTTTAAGGAGAGGTTGATAAGTGTTCAACTGCTGAGCAGGATGGGTAGGAGACCTACTCAAGTTCACTGTATTTACTTATTTTTGGCAGAATGTTTGCATCTCTCTAAGTGGATGACTATTTATATTCCTTTTTATGTCATGGTTATTGCCTGCTTTACGTGTTTTTATGATAGAGCATGACATAAGTGTTATGCGGTTTGATAAAATCTTATAAGATCTGGTAACTGGTAAAATATTTCTCTTCACACCTTATAGGTTCAATGTGCACATAATAAGGCATTCAAGGATAGTCATTTTCTCATTTATTATACATGACTCTTTCTACAAGTGCCCCATTTACCTAATAACTGTAAACTTTATAAACTCTGCTGATTCCAAAATTCTGCGCATTGAACTGATTTCCAGGTAACTGGGGGCTTTGAATAAAACCCCAGGAGGCATTCCATCTACTACCACACATCCTCGGTAAGTGGTTATTTTTCTGTAGGGCACTTTTACGGGAAAGCTCATACCAATGGCTTCTCCTATAAAAACAAGATAGCATTATAATATGTCAATAAAAAGCATTTATGTTCTTCCAACAGCAAAATAAACATGTTCACTTGCTTCAGGATTTTAATTAAAACACATTTGCTACAGCAAAGTCTTTTATATAAGTACACAGCTTTAAAGGTCCATTGAATGGACAAAAATACCAACATTTTTCTTTCATGATTCATTTAGATCATTAAGTTTTAAATAACAACTCAATGTACATATATTATTATTATATTTTCTTTATTCTCTTGGTATTCTTTGTTGAAGGAGAAGCAATGCACTACTGTCAGTTAGCTGAACTTAACTAGTAAGCCAGTAACAAGAGGCATAAATGTGCAGCCACCAGAAACCAGCTAGTTCCCAGTAGTGCACTGCTGCTTCTCAGCGCTACCTAGGGTTACTCTTCAACAAAGAATAGCAACAGAACAAAGCAAATTGAATAATAGAAGTAAAATTGAAAGGTTTTCAAAATTGCATCATAATCATGAAAGTCTAAGTTGTCACTTTTAATAGAGAAGAATATCATAATCATCAAATGCATAACAAAAGACAAAGCAATAGAACTTATTGTGAATTTTAAATGAGCAGTAGATTTTTTCCCCCCTGATAAATGTCAAAATTGTCTTTCATTTGCTGGCCCCCCTGTATCATATGACAGCTATCGCAGGCTCATATACTGTATGTATATACTGTGGGCAATATAAGACTGTGCACAATTTGATAATATAAGTAAATTGGAAAGTCTCCTAAAACTATTCGCTCTATCCGAATCATGAAAATTACATTTTGACTTTAGTGTCCCTTTAAAAAACTACAAGCGACTTGGTAATGATAACAGGATGGCTAACCAGATGTTATACCCACTATTAATTCCCCTGCTTTACATTCTAAGTGACAGCACTTAATGGTAATCACTGAACTATTAGGTTGATTTCAAACCCCCATTTGGAGAAACTTTAAACAGGAACAAAAACTCTTCTACACCCACCTCTTTCCCCTCCCTCCATTTCTGTTTTGTCAGGTGGAGGAGAAGATGAAAATGAGAGCAAGAACAAAAGCATAAAAATGCAGGGTGGGTTTTCATCTGCTGCTCTTTAGAATGTGAAGAAACATAAATTATACTTACCTGATAAAAAAAAATTCCATTGAGGGGAGGAGAGTCCACGTCTTCATTCATTACTTGTGGGAAAATAAGAACCTGGCCACCAGGAGGAGGCAAAGACATCCCAGCCAAAGGCTTAAATACCTCCCCCACTCCCCTCATCCCCCAGTCATTCTGCCGAGGGAACTAGGAACAGTAGGAGAAACATCAGGGTATAAATGGTGCCAGAAGAACAAAAAACAGAATTTATGTTTACCTGATAAATTTCTTTCTCCTACGGTGTGTCCGGTCCACGGCTTCATCCTTACTTGTGGGATATTCTCATTCCCTACAGGAAGTGGCAAAGAGAACACACAGCAAAGCTGTCCATATAGCCCCCCCTCTAGCTCCGCCCCCCAGTCATTCGACCGACGGTTAGGAGAAAAAGGAGAACCATAGGGTGCAGTGGTGACTGTAGTGTACAAAAACAAAAATTTTAAACCTGACTAAAAGCCAGGGCGGGCCGTGGACCGGACACACCGTAGGAGAAAGAAATTTATCAGGTAAACAAAAATTCTGTTTTCTCCTACATTGGTGTGTCCGGTCCACGGTGTCATCCTTACTTGTGGGAACCAATACCAAAGCTTTAGGACACGGATGAAGGGAGGGAGCAAGTCAGGTAACCTAAACGGAAGGCACCACTGCTTGTAAAATCTTTCTCCCAAAAATAGCTTCCGAAGAAGCATAAGTATCGAATTTGTAAAATTTGGCAAATGTATGCAGAGAAGACCACGTCGCTGCCTTACAGATCTGTTTAACAGAAGCCTCATTCTTGAAGGCCCATGTAGAAGCCACAGCTCTAGTAGAGTGAGCTGTAATTCGTTCAGGAGGCTGCCGTCTGGCAGTCTCATAAGCCAATCGGATGATGCTTTTTAGCCAAAAGGAAAGAGAGGTAGCAGTAGCTTTCTGACCTCTCCTCTTACCAGAATAGACAACAAACAAGGATGATGTCTGTCTGAAATCCTTAGTTGCTTCTAAATAGAATTTTAAAGCACGAACCACATCTAAGTTATGTAACAAACGTTCCTTCTTCGAAACTGGATTCGGACACAGAGAAGGAACAACTATTTCCTGGTTAATATTCCTGTTGGAAACCACCTTTGGAAGGAACCCAGGCTTGGTACGTAAAACTACCTTATCTGTATGGAACACCAGATAGGGTGAAATACACTGCAAAGCAGACAATTCAGAAACTCTTCTAGCAGAAGAAATAGCAACCAAAAACAGAACTTTCCAGGATAGTAACTTAATATCTATGGAATGTAAAGATTCAAACGGAACCCCTTGAAGAACTGAAAGAACTAAGTTTAGACTCCATGGAGGAGTCACGGGTCTGTAGACAGGCTTGATTCTGACTAACGCCTGTACAAACGCTTGAACATCTGGCACGGCTGCCATACGTTTGTGCAACAAGACAGACAGAGCAGATAGCTGTCCTTTTAGAGAACTAGCTGACAGACCTTTCTCCAAACCCTCTTGGAGAAAGGAAAGTATTCTTGGAATCCTAATTTTACTCCATGAGTAACCCTTGGATTCGCACCAACAGAGATATTTTTGCCATATCTTATGGTAAATTTTCCTGGTCACAGGCTTTCTGGCCTGAACCAGAGTATTTATAACAGATTCCGAAAACCCACGCTTAGATAGAATCAAGCGTTCAATTTCCAAGCAGTCAGTTGCAGAGAAACTAGGTTTGGATGTTCGAATGGACCCTGAACTAGAAGGTCCTGTCTCAAAGGTAGCTTCCATGGTGGAGCCGATGACATGTTCACCAGGTCTGCATACCAAGTCCTGCGTGGCCATGCAGGAGCTATTAGAATCACCGAAGCCCTCTCCTGTTTGATCCTGGCTACTAGCCTGGGAAGGAGAGGAAACGGTGGAAAAACATAAGCTAGATTGAACGACCAAGGCGCCACTAATGCATCTACTAATGTAGCCTTGGGATCCCTGGACCTGGACCCGTAGCGTGGAACCTTGGAGTTCTGACGAGACGCCATCAGATCCATATCTGGAATGCCCCATAGTTGAGTTAACTGGGCAAAGACCTCCGGGTGAAGTTCCCACTCCCCCGGATGGAAAGTCTGACGACTCAAATAATCCGCCTCCCAGTTGTCTACTCCTGGGATGTGAATTGCAGATAAATGGCAGGAGTGATCCTCCGCCCATTTGATGATCTTGGATACTTCTCTCATCGCCAGGGAACTCTTTGTTCCTCCCTGATGATTTATGTACACTACAGTCGTCATGTTGTCCGACTGAAATCTTATGAATTTGGCCTTCGCTAGCTGAGGCCAAGCCAGGAGCACATTGAATATCGCTCTCAGTTCCAAAATGTTTATCGGGAGAAGAGATTCTTCCCGAGACCATAGACCCTGAGCTTTCAGGGAGTCCCAGACCGCGCCCCAGCCTAAGAGACTGGCGTTGGTCGTGACAATGATCCACTCTGGTCTGTGGAAACTCATTCCCTGAGACAGGTGATCCTGAGACAACCACCAGAGGAGCGAGTCCCTGGTTTCCTGGTCCATTTGTATCTGGGGAGACAAGTCTGCATAATCCCCGTTCCACTGTCTGAGCATGCAGAATTGCAGTGGTCTTAGATGAATTCTGGCAAACGGGACTATGTCCATTGCCGCAACCATTAGACCGATTACCTCCATGCACTGAGCCACAGACGGCTGACGAATGGAACGAAGAACTCGACAAGCATTTAAAAGTTTTGACTTCCTGACCTCGGTCAGAAAGATTTTCATTTCTACCGAGTCTATTATTGTTCCCAGGAAGGGAACCCTTGTGACCGGGGACAGAGAACTCTTTTCTATGTTCACCTTCCACCCGTGAGACCTTAGAAGAGCCTTGGCTCTGTGAAAGGACGACACCTGTATTAATATGTCGTCTAGGTAAGGTGCTACTGCAATGCCCCGCGGCCTTAGTACCGCTAGAAGGGACCCTAGCACCTTTGTGAAAATTCTGGGAGTGGTGGCCAACCCGAAAGGAAGGGCCACGAACTGGTAATGCTTGTCCAGAAAGGCGAACCTTAGGAACTGATGGTGACTTTTGTGGATAGGAATATGCAGGTATGCATCCTTTAGGTCCACGGTAGTCATGTATTGACCCTCCTGGATCATTGGTAAAATTGTTCGAATTGTTTCCATTTTGAATGATAGAACTTTGAGGAATTTGTTTAGGATCTTTAAGTCCAGAATTGTCCTGAACGTTCCCTCCTTTTTGGGAACTACAAACAGGTTGGAGTAAAAACCCAGTCCTTGTTCTGCTTTTGGGACTGGGTGTATCACTACCATTTTGAAAAGGTCTTCTACGCAATGTAAGAATGCCCGTCTCTTTGTCTGGTCTAAAGACAAGCGAGATATGTGAAACCTTCCCTTTGGAGGAAGGTCCTTGAATTCTAGGAGATACCCCTGAGAGACAATCTCTAAAGCCCAGGGTTCTAGGACATCTCTTGCCCAAGCCTGAGCAAAGAGAGAGAGTCTGCCCCCTACCAGATCCGGTCCCGGATCGGGGGCCATCCTTTCATGCTGATTTGGTAGCAGCAGCAGGCTTCTTGGCCTGTTTTCCTTTGTTCCAGCCTTGCAATGGTTTCCATGCTGGTTTGGGCTGGGAAGTTTTACCCTCTTGTCTAGAGGCTGCAGAGTTAGAAGCCGGTCCGTTCCTGAAATTGCGAAAGGAACGAAAATTAGACTTATTTTTTGCTTTGAAAGGCCTATCCTGTGGAAGGGCATGGCCCTTTCCCCCAGTGATGTCTGAAATAATCTCCTTCAATTCTGGCCCGAATAGGGTCTTACCTTTGAAAGGAATATTAAGTAATTTTGTTTTGGACGACACATCCGCCGACCAAGATTTTAGCCAAAGCGCCCTGCGCGCCACTATTGCAAAACCTGAATTTTTCGCCGCTAGTTTAGCTAATTGAAAAGCGGCATCTAAAATAAAGGAATTAGCCAACTTCAGTGCGTGAATTCTGTCCATGACTTCATCATATGGAGTCTCCTTCTGGAGCGAATTTTCTAGTTCATCGAACCAAAAAGACGCCGCCGTGGTGACAGGAATAATGCACGAAATTGGTTGAAGAAGGAAACCTTGCTGAACAAAGATTTTCTTAAGCAACCCTTCTAATTTTTTATCCATAGGATCTTTGAAAGCGCAACTGTCTTCTATTGGTATAGTTGTGCGTTTAGCTAACGTTGAAACTGCCCCCTCTACCTTAGGGACCGTCTGCCATTTTCTTAAATATAGGAGGGGGAACAAAAGGTACACCTGGCTTCTCCCACTCCTTAGTCACTATATCCCCCACCCTCTTGGGTATCGGAAACGCATCAGCGTGCACTGGGACCTCTAAAAATTTGTCCATTTTGCATAATTTCTCTGGAATCACCAAAAAATCACAATCATCAAGTGTAGCTAGAACCTCCTTAAAGTGACAGTCTACACCAACATTTTTCTTATTTAAAAAGATAGATAATCCCTTTATTACCCATTCCCAGTTTTTGCATAACCAACACAGTTATATTAATATACTTTTTACCTCTGTGATTACCTTGTATCTAAGCCTTTGCAGACAGCCTCCTTATCTAAGTTCCTTTGACAGACATGTAGTGTAGTCAATCAGGGAAGACTCCTAAATAACTTCACGGGAGTGAGCACAATGTTATCTATATGACACATGTGAACTAGCACAGTCTAACTGTGAAAAACTTTCAAAATGCTCTGAGCTAGGAGGCGGTTTTCAACTGTTTAGAAATCAGTTTGAGCCTAGCTAGGTTTAGCTTTTCAAAAATACCACCAAGGGAACAAAGCAAATTTGATGATAAAAGTAAATTGGAAAGTTGTTTAAAATTGCATGCCCTATCTGAATCATGAAAGTTTAGTTTTGAGTAGACTGTCCCTTTAAGCAGAGCGCGGAGATGTTCTAGCTTAAATTTAAATGCAACGATATCAGGCTCTGCCTGCTGAGAAATTTTTCCTGAGTCAGATATTTCTCCCTCGGACAGGCCCTCCTTCACTGCCAACTCAGATTGATGTGAGGGCATAACAGATAAATTATCTTCTGCGTCTGCTTGCTCATCCTCTGTATTTAAAACTGAGCAATCACGCTTTCTAGGAAAAGCTGGCAGTTTGGATAAAAAGGCTGCTAGAGAATTATCCATTACTGCTGCTAATTGCTGCATAGTAACAGCCATTGGCGAGCTAGATGTACTAGGTATCGCTTGCGCGGGCAAAGCTGGTGTTGACACAGACGGAGAGGATGATGAACTATCCCCACTACCTTCATTTAAAGAATCATTTTGGGCAACATTATTAAATGCGACAGTACTGTCCTTAATCTGTTTGGACGCTATGGCACAATTCGCACATACATTTAATGGGGGAACCACCTTGGCCTACATACACACAGAACATAGGCTATCTGAAGGCACAGACATGTTAAACAGACTTAGGCAGGTATTTAATGCAATACAAGTTATTTTATACAGAACCGTTACTGTCTCTTTAAATAATAAAAGGGCACACTTATTACTGAAACGTCAGAAAAACATCAAGGAAATATCCGATCTTTATGAAAATTTCAACACAGTGTCTTAATGCTTTGAAAGTATTGCACACCAATTTTCAGGCAAATTAACCATTAAATGCCCAAACCGGAGCTAAAATAACAATTAACTGGTTAAACACACTACAGTCCCCTGCCACAGTCTCTGCTGCGGCGTTTACCTTCCTTAGGGGTTATTCAAAACAGTAATAAGCCTCTCTGAAGTCCTTTTCCAAGCCTCTGGACCTTCCACGTGAAGCTGCATGAACTACCTAGTGAAAAGTAACTGCGCAACTGAGGCGCAAAAATGAGGCCTCCTCCCTCTGCATTCCAGAGTGAAGGGGCCTTTTCTGACAAGATTAGGTGTCTAAACGGCTGCCAGGCGCAAATAAAATTCCCCAAAAGTGTTTCAAGTTTGAAAACACTCCAAATGTTGCATAAACATGTTAAAAATCAAACGACTTAGCCCACAATAGTGTCAACCAGCATAGAGCCCAAGTTATAAGCCTTAATTCTGTTACTGAGTCTAAGAAAATGGCTTACCTATCCCATAAGGGAAAACTGACAGTCTTCTAGCATTACTTGGTCTTGTTAGAAAAGTGACTGATCATACCTGAAGCAGATAAGCCTGCAAACTGTTCCCCCCAACTGAAGTTCTCTGGTTTCAACAGTCCTGCGTGGGAACAGCAATGGATTTTAGTTACTGGTGCTAAAATCATACTCCTCTTTTAACAGAAATCTTCATCACTTTCTATGTAGAGTAAATAGTACAAACCGGCACTATTTTAAAATAACAAACTCTTGATAGAAGAAATAAAAAACACCACATACTCTTTACCACCCCCGTGGAGATGCTACTTGTACAGAGCGGCAAAGAGAATGACTGGGGGGCGGAGCTAGAGGGGGTGGCTATATGGACAGCTTTGCTGTGTGCTCTCTTTGCTACTTCCTGTAGGGAATGAGAATATCCCACAAGTAAGGATGAAGCCGTGGACCGGACACACCAATGTAGGAGACACTAAATTTAGGTCTGCCCACCGATGGAAATAAAATTATCAGGAAAGCATAATTTATGTTTTCCATTGAAAGGGGAGGAGAATCCACGGCTTTACTTGTGGGAACAAATACCCAAGTTCTAGAGGACACTGAATGAAAAACGGGAGGGGGAAAAAAGGCGGACCCTAATCTGAGGGCACCACAGCCTGTAAAACCTTTCTCCCAAAAACTGCTGAAGCAAAAACATCAAATTTGTAAAACTTTGTAAAGGTATGTAAGGAGGACCAGGTAGTCGCCTTACAAATCTGCTCCATAGAGGCCTCGTTCTTAAAGGCCCAAGAAGAAACCACAGCTCTAGTCGAATGAGCCGTGATCCTCTGAGGAGGCTTATGTCCCGCTGTCTCATAGGCTAAGTGAATCATGCTCCTCAACCAAAAGGACAAAGAAGTAGAAGAGGCTTTCTGCCCCTTGCGCTCGCATACACCACAAAAAGAGATGTAGATTGTCTGAATTCCTTTGTAGCCTGAAGATAAAACTTCAAGGCTCGAACCACGTCTAAATTATGAAGTAACCACTCCTTAGGAGAAGAGGGGTTAGGACAGAAAGAAGGAACTACTATTTCCTGATTGATGTTACGGTTAGACACAACTTTGGGAAGAAATCCCAAATCCCAATAACAGCCTTATCAGCCTAAAAGACCAAATAAGGAGGCTCAAATGGCAAGGTCGCCAATTCAGAGACTCTGCGAGACTATGCAATAGCCAACAGAAAGAGACCCTTCCAGGAAAGAATCTTGTCAATAGAGTGCATAGGTTCAAACGGAACCCTCTGCAATACCCTCAGAACCAAGTTCAAGCTCCAGGGAGGAGCTGACAGTCTAAAAACAGGTCTGATTATAGACAGAGCCTGAACAAAGGACTGAATATCAGGAAGCTCAGCGAGCCTCTTGTGCAACGAAACAGATAATGCAGAAATCTGTCCCTTCAAGGAACTGGCGGCAAGTCCCTTTTCCAAACCATCCTTGAGAAAGGACAGAATTCTGGATACCTTAACCTTGTGCCAAGGATATCCATGCTTCTCACACCAGGACAAGTAAGTCCTCCACACCATATGATAGATGCGACGAGTGACCAGCTTCCGAATCTGAACAAGTGTATCAATCACTCTCTCTTGGCCAAGACTAAGCGTTCAATCTCCACGCAGTCAGCCTCAGAGAATCTAGATGTTGATAGGGAACCTGTACCAACAGATCCCTGCGACAGGGTAACCTCCATGGAGGAGATGACATCCCCACCAGATCCGCAAACCACGTCCTCCGCGGCCACGACGGAGCAATCAGAATAGCCAAAGCTTGCTCCTGCTTGATGCGGGCCACTACACGAGGTAGAAGTGGCAACGGTGGAAATATGTAAACTAGGGTAAACCCCCAAGGCATATATCAGCTCTGCCTGGGTTCCCTGGACCGCAACCCATATCTGGATAGCTTGCAATTGAGTCTGGACGCCATGAGGTCTATCTCCGGTGTCCCCCATCTGTGACAAATCCCAGCAAACACCTCGGGATGGAGAGACCATTCCCCCAGATGGAAGGATTGCCTGCTGAGGAAATCCGCTTCCCAGTTGTCCACAACCAGAATGTGGATTGCAGAGAGCGAGCAGTTGTGGGACTCTGCCCATTCCAATAACCGAGAAACCTCCCTCATTGCCAGAGAGCTTTTGCCTCATTGCCAGAGAGCTTCTTGTCCCTCCCTGGTGGTTGATGTAAGCCACCGAGGTAATGTTGTCTGTCTGGAATCTGATGAAGCTGAACGACCCCAGTAGAGGCCACACCTTCAGAGCATTGTAGATCGCTTGAAGTTCCAGAATATTGATCGGAAGGAGAGACTCCTCTCAAGACCATTTTCCCTGTGCCATCCTGACAACCCAGACAGCTCCCCACCCTGCCAGACTCGCATCCGTGGTAACAATCTCCCAGGACGGTCTCAGGAAGGACGTCCCTTGGGACAGTTGTTCCGGACGGATCCACCGAGAGAGGGATTCCCTTGTCCGATCATCGCCGTTCCACTGTCTCAACATGCATAACTGAAGAGTTCTGCAATGGAACCTGGCGAATAGAATGACATTGATGCTGGACACCATGAGCTCGATCACCTCCATACTCTGAGCCACCAAGGGACAGGAGGAGGACTTAAGGGCAAGACAGGTGGACGCAATCTTCCTGCGTCGCTGATCTGTGAGAAATATCCTCATGGATATAGAATCTATTATCATTCCCAGGAACTCCACCCTGTTGCTGGGAATCAGGGAGGTCTTTTCTGAGTTTATCTTCCAACCGTGGGATTGGAGCAAAAGAAAAAGAGCCCTGGAGTGATCCTCTGCAAGACTGGACAACAGTGCCTGGACTAGGATGTCGTCCAGATAGGGCGCCACAGCAATGCCTCTGGATCTGGCCACTGCAAGTAGCGCCCCCAGAACCTTTTTGAAGACTCTCTGGGTCGTCGCCAGACCAAAGGGAAGGGCAACAAACTGGAAATGTTGGTCCAGGAATGCAAATCTCAGGAACCTGAAGTGGTCCCTGTGGATTGGCACATGAAGGTAGGCATCCTTCAAGTCTATTGTCGTCATGAACTGACCCTCTTGAACTAGGGGCAGAATAGATCTGATCATTTCCACTTTGAACGATGGAACAGCCAGAAATTTGTTTAAACATTTTAGGTCCAGAATCGGTCGGAACGTGCCCTCCTTCTTTGGGACCACAAAAAGGTTTGAATAGTACCCTACACCCCTTTATGCTGGGGGTACCGGTACAATTACTCCGAGGGAAGAGAGATCCCTCACACATTCTAGAAAGGTGTCTGGAAGACAGGTTTGACAGGAAGAATCTGCCCCTAGGTGGATGAGATCTGAACCCTATCCTGTATCCTTGGGCGACAACCTACAAAACTCAAGGGTCCGGAACATCCTGCAACCAGGCTTCTGAGAAGAGAGATAATCTGGCCTCTACTTGGCCCGGAGACTGGTCGGGGGCCGCCCCTTCACGCCGACTTTGTTTCGGCAGGTTTCATGTTCTGGTTTGACTTATTCCAAGACTGAGCTGGTTTCCAAGTGCCCTTGGATTGATCCGCTTTTGCGGCGGGCTGTTGGCGTTGGGCCTTGTCTGCACAAAAGGGACGAAAAGTAGATATTAACCTTCTTATCCTGCGGTAGGAAAGCGCCCTTGCCTCCCGTAACGGTGGATATGATCGCGTCCAATCCTGGACCTAATAGGATCTTTCCCTGAAATGGAAGGGATAGCAGTATAGAATTAGAGGTCATGTCTGCAGACCACAACTTTAGCCACAGAGCCCTACGGGCTAATACGGAAAAACCTGACACCTTAGCGTTCAGGCGAATAATTTGCATATTGGCATCACAAATAAAAGAATTAGCAACTCTCAAAGCCTTAATTCTCTCCTGTATCTCGTCGAGGGGAGTCTCCCTCTCGACCATGTCAGACAGAGCTTCACACCAATATGTCACAGCTCCGGCAACCACAGCTACTGGCTGAAAAACAAACCCCGTATGTTGAAACATTTTTCTTAACATGCTCTCTAACTTTTTATCCATGGGCTCTTTAAACAACGAGCTATCCTCAAGAGGAATCGTTGTCTGCTTTGCGAGCGTAGAGATAGCATCATCCACCTTAGGGACAGTCCCCCATAGCTCGAGCTGAGAGTCCGGGACGGGGAACAGTTTCTTAAAGGAAGAACCTAATCTCTCCCATTCATTCTTAATAATGTTATCCATATTAACAGGAACCGGGAAGGGCTGAGGCACCACCCTGTCCTTATATACTTTATTAAGCTTAGGAATCGAAGGTTCCTCTGGTAGCTTCGGTTCCGGAACCTCAAAGGTAGCAAGCACTTGCTTCAGCTTTGGGAACTTTTTAAAGTCAGGCTCCTCTGCAGTCAGAGCTTTAGATGACATAGACTCCGACCCAGAAGGAACGTCCTCCTAAGAGTCGGAGTCGTCCTCATCAGCGGATAATCTTTCCAAAATATCTATTGGCATAGATGACCCCTGGGTCGGATCGCCATATTTTACCTTATACTTGACAAAACGTGGAAAGGCACTAATCACCTTAGAGACCACCATTTGCAGTTGATCCGCAAAATCTGATGGCCAACGGATCTCTCCCATAGGAGAAATAGTCATGCCCTGGGGTGCTGCATGTGTACTCGGAGATGAATGTACGCACCTCACGGGACGGCTCAGTGGTACATGTCGTGACTTTATCAAGGCATGTGGAACATAGTTGAGCAGGCGGATCTACCAGAACCTCCTCACAATAAACACAATTACTAGACTTAGTTAAAGAGGGAGTGCCCTCTAACGCGATAGAGTCCTTCATAGCTTACGGCTGTATTACGGACTAGTTATAAATATAAAAAATGGCACCTTTATAACCTCCAATGGCCAGGCACTCACCACCTCCTATGACCCGGACCACAGAAACCGTTACATCTCCTGCACCGCCAGTCAAGCAAGGAAGTTGAGTAGGCCACACCCGATCAGAAGAAATGCCTCGCAGGACCACCCCTGCACTAGGGAGAAAATGACCCAAATCTGTTGCGCAAATACTCCCGGAAGTGAAACTAAATTCCACCCATTGCCAGAGCCTTATCTCACATATGTCGCAGCAATGACACAATAAACAATATTATGTATAACCCCCCCTGTTCAATAATCCCCCTATCAGGGATATTAACCCTTGATTCTATAAAGATAAAAGGTATCACACTGTGACCCTGTCTTCTGCGTTATCATTATGTGTATAAAAAATGAAAGGATCTTACCAGAATCTATGCCGTGGAACAGGAACACGGCCTCTCAAGTGTGACAGTGTAGTAGCATCGCTCCTGACATGGACTTGAGTGTAGAAAGTAGGCATCGAAACTCGTCAACGCTGATTGCTTATGGAGCTGTTAAAATGAGTCGGGATGGTTTCGCAGAAAAACTCTCCCTGCATCTCCGGACTCTAACTTTCACCCATGCTCTCACTGAGAGACTGACACGACTACTTAAAACTCCAGTCCCATTCCGAAGAGTACTACCCTCCATAAGAGAGTACTTTGAAGCTTCCGACACTTCTCTGCCAACCTCCTGTGACGAAAGGCAAAGAATGACTGGGGGATGAGGGAAGTGGGGGAGGTATTTAAGCCGTTGGCTGGGGTGTCTTTGCCTCCTCCTGGTGGCCAGGTTCTTATTTTCCCACAAGTAATGAATGAAGCCGTGGACTCTCCTCCCCTTTCGATGGAAAATGGATTAAATGGTGAGTATAACATCCTATTTTCTCAAATGTTCATAATCCCATCAAATTAAGCAGAAGAAGATCCATTACTATTGGGTTGGTACCAAAAGAACAAATATCAAAATAAGGGAAGGCATAATGGTCTAGTGACACAACATTAAAGAGCAACCTGCTAAACCTGTCTGTTAAAGGTGGTCTAAGCAGAAGTATAATGGCTTTAAAGAAAGAAAGAGAAGGCTCATGTCCACTTTACATAATTGCTTGAGGAAGACCTCACAGCAGGCTGTCCACAAGGAACATACCAAGGAACACAAATGTAAACCCTTTAGAATGTTTAATACATGAATATATCATAACATTGCAATATGCATTCATTTATTTTGCTCTAAAATACTAAGGACTTTAGAGCACACGGTCATTTACAGCTACTCATAACTGACTTCATCCAAGGGAAATAAAACAAACAATCACCAGTATTGTTCAAGTGCTTTATTACTGATTTGCATTACACATTAAAGGGACACTGAACCCACATTTTTTCTTTCATGCTTCAGATAGAGCATGCAATTTTAAGCAACTTTCTAATTTACTCCTATTATCAACGTGTCTTCATTCATTTGGTATCTTTATTTTAAAAATAAGGCATCTAAGCTTTTTTTGTTGTTCAGAACTCTGGACAGCACTTTTTTATTGGTGGATGAATTTATCCACCAATCAGCAAGAACAACCCAGGTTGTTCACCAAAAATGGGCCGGCATCTAAACTTGGATTCTTGCATTTCAAATAAAGATACCAAGAGAATGAAGAACATTTGATAATAGGAGTAAATTAGAAAGTTGCTTAAAATTTCATGCTCTATCTGAATCACGGAAGTAAACAATTGGGTTCAGTGTCCCTTTAAAAGTTTAAAAAAGTTAAAAGCACAAAACAGTGACACATTCTTGCTGACAATGTCACCAAAAAGGCTGTATTTAAGGTGGACAAGAGAAAAAAATATCACAAAAATATATGGTGTGGCAAGTAAGGAAGAAAAAAAAGGGGTTTTTAATATAGTAAATCAGGATATAAAGGAAGATGGAGCATGTAGACAGCATGATTAGATCTGTGAATTAAAGGGACATGAAATCCACATTTTTTTCTTTTTTATGAATCAGAGGGAGCATACATTTTGAAACTACTTTTCAATTTACTTATATTATCAAATTAACTTAATTCTATTGGTATCCTTTGTTAAAGGAGCATCAATGCACTACTGGGAGCTAGATGAACACACCTAGTGAGCCAATGACAAGAGCATATATGTGCAGCCACCAATCTGCAGCTAACTACCAGTACTGCTTTTCTGCTCCCTACTGAAGTATGCTTTTCCACAAAGGATACCAAGAAAATGGTGCAAATTAGAATTAAATTGGAAAGTTGTTTAAATTGCATTCTCTAAGTGAATCATGAAAGATTACTTTTAACTTTACTGTTCCTTTGAGGCATTCAAGGCTACAATTAACAATGAGCTAAGTAAGCTGCTGTCTTGGAAGTGTCTCATTAGACCAGGAGCGCAGGACAAGAATATCTCCTAGGATTTGGGAACATTAATGTATTAATTGAAAAAGAAGTATACCAAGTATACTAAGTGGTCCTCCAAGACTTTTCCATATCTAGAACAGCTAGCCTACATGCTGAGAATGTATCACAGACAGAAGCAGATAACTACTGCAAGATGTGTTCCATCACACCACCAATAGTCACTACAATCTCAACCTGAAGCCTTAAAGCAATAGTGTATATGCAAGCTGAGTCCTCTTGTTGATGGTAAAGACACTGTGGGCAAGCCAGGAGTAAGATGTCATAAGGGATTCAATCAGAATGGCTCTGAAGATTTAGATCCAAGTAGAGAGGAAAGTGTAATGGGTGGTTGAAGACCCTGTAGCACAGAGGTTGAGCCAGCAGTGGCCAACACATGATACGGCCTTGGTAATTCTTGTGTAGTTAGGGCTGTGCCAGAGAAAAGGACCACATTCTAAACATACTGGTGGCTAAAAGTGAAACGGATAAAGTTATACTGGGTAAGAAGAATGGAGATTTGCATGTTTAAGTTCAATACTACCTTATCGGAATGAAAAATAAGGTAAGGAGAATCACATTGTAAAGCTGAAAGCTCAGAAACTCTGCAAGCAGAAGAAATAGCAACCAAAAACAAAACCTTCCAAGATAATAACTTAATATCTATGGAATGCATAGGTTCAAACAGAACCCCTTGAAGAACCTTAAGAACTAAATTCAAACTCCAAGGAGGAGTAATAGGTCTAAACACAGGCCTGATCCTAGTCAGAGCCTGACAAAAAGTTTGAACATCCGGAATATCTGCCAGACGTTTGTGCAACAAAATAGATAAAGCAGAAATCTGTCCTTTTAAGGAACTGGCTGATAACCCTTTCTCCAATCCTAGGAATCCTGATCTTACTCCATGAGTAGCCCTTGGATTCGCACCAATAAAGATATTTACGACATATATTATGGTAAATTTTTCTAGTCACAGGCTTGCGTGCCTGGATCAAGGTATCAATAACCGAATCAGAGAACCCTCGCTTAGATAAAATAAAGCGTTCAATCTACAAGCAGTCAGCTGCAGAGAAATTAGATTTGGATGATGTCCCTGAATGAGAAGGTCCTGCCTCAATGGAAGCTTCCACGGTGGCAGAGAGGACATGTCCACCAGATCGGCATACCAAGTCCTGCAAGGCCACGCAGGAGCGATGAGAATCACTGAAGCCCTCTCCTGTTTGATCTGAGCAATCACCCGGGGAAGGAGAGCAAACGGTGGAAACACATACACTAGTTTGAACGACCAAGGCATCTATCAGTTTGGCCTGAGGATCCCTGGACCTGGATCCGTATCTCGGGAGCTTGGCATTCTGACGAGATGCCATAAGATCCAGCTCTGGTCTGCCCCATCTGAGAATCAGAGTGGCAAAGACCTCCGGATGGAGTTCCCATTCCCCCGGATGAAACGTCTGTCTGCTAAAAAAATCTGCTTCCCAGTTTTCTACTCCTGGGATGTGAATTGCTGACAGATAACAAGAGTGAGCCTCCGCCCACCGAATTATCTTGGATACTTCTGTCATCGCTAAGGAACTCCTTGTTCCTCCCTGATGATTGATGTAAGCCACAGTCGTGATGTTGTCCGACTGAAAACGGATTAATTTTGCCAAAGCCAACTGAGGCCAATCGTGAAGCGCATTGAATATTGCTCTCAACTCCAGAATATTGATTAAAAGTAGAGACTCCGACCGAGTCCACACACCCTGAGCCTTCAGGGAATTCCAGACTGAACCCCATCCTAGTAGACTGGCGTCTTTTGTTACTATCACCCATGAGGGTCTGCGGAAGCACGTCCCTTGGGACAGATGATCCGGCGACAACCACCAAAGAAGAGAGTCTCTTGTCTCCTGATCCAGATCTATCTGAGGAGACAAATCTGCATAATCTCCATTCCACTGCCTGAGCATGCTCAGCTGTAGAGGTCTGAGATGAAAACGAGCAAACGGAATGATCTCCATTGCCGCCACCATCAATCCAATTACCTCCATGCACTGAGCCACTGATGGCCGAGGATTGGACTGAAGGGATCGGCATATATTCAGAATCTTTAACTTCCTGACTTCCGTTAAGAAAATTTTCATGGATATAGAATCTATCAGAGTTCCCAGGAAAGGAACCCTTGTCTGTGGAATTAGCGAGCTCTTTTCTAGATTCACCTTCCACCCGTGAGTCCTTAGAAAGGATAGAATAATGTCGGTATGAGACTTTGTCAGCTGATAAGACGACACCTGGATCAGAATATCGTCCAGCTAAGGCGCCACTGCAATGCCTCGCGGTCTGAGAACCGCCAGCAGAGACCCTAGAACCTTCATGAAGATCTTGGGTGCCGTGGCCAGCCCGAAAGGAAGGGCCACGAACTGAAAGCGTTTGTCCAGAAAGGCAAACCTTAGGAACTGGTGATGATCTCTGTGGATAGGAATATGAAGATATGCATTCTATAAGTCCAGGGTAGTCATATATTGACCCTCCTGGATCAATGGAAGAATTGTCCGGATAGTCTCCATCTTGAAGGATGTCAACTTGTTTTGACTCTTGAGATCTAAAATGGGTCGGAACGTTCCCACTTTTTTGGGAACCACAAAAAGATTTGAATAAAACCCATGCCCCTGTTCCTGTTTTGGAACGGGACAAATTACTCCCATAGTGGAGAGGTCTCTTACACAACGTAAGAACGCCTCTCTTTTTATCTGGTCTACAGACAATCGTGAAAGAAGAAACCTTCCCTTTGGGAAAGAATTTTTGAACTCCAATAGATACCCTTGAGACACGATTTCTAGTGTCCAGGGATCCTGAACGTCTCTCATCCAAGCCTGGACAAAGAGAGAAAGTCTGCCCCCTACTAGATACGGTCCCGGATCGGGGGTCGTCCCTTCATGCAGTTTTGGTAGCCGTAGCGGGTTTCTTGGGTTGTTTACCCTTGTTCCAAGCCTGGTTGGGTCTCCAGGTGGACTTGGCTTGTGCATAATTCCCTTCCTGTTTAGCAGAAGAGGAAGAGGGGACACCCTTGAAATTCCGAAAGGAGCGAAAATTACTCTGTCGTCCCCTCTGCTTAGATGTCTTATCTTGAGGGAGTAGGTGACCCTTACCTCCCGTGATGTCAGAAATGATCTCTTTCAAATCAGGCCCGAATAGGGTCTTTCCCTTGAAAGGGATAGCTAATAGCTTGGACTTTGAGGGCACGTCCACTGACCAAGATTTTAACCATAAAGCTCTTCGAGCCAAGATGGAAAATCCTGAATTCTTAGCCGCCAATTTGGTGATCTGAAAGGCGGCATCCGTAATAAAAGAATTAGCCAGTTTAAGGGCCTTAATTCTGTCCTGAATCTCCTCCAAAGAGGTCTCAGTTCTGAGAGATTCCTCTAGGGCATCAAACCAAAAGGCAGCTGCAGTCGTGACTGTAACAATGCAGGCCGTTGGTTGCAATAGAAACCCTTGATGAACATATAGCTTCTTGAGAAGACCCTCCAACTTCTTATCCATGGGATCTTTGAAAGCACAGCTGTCCTCAATAGGGATAGTCGTACGCTTAGCCAAGGTAGAGATAGCTCCCTCCACCTTAGGGATCGTCTGCCAAGAGTCCCAAATGGTGTCAGCTATGGGGTACATCTTTTTAAAAATAGGAGAAGGGGAGAACGGTATACCCGGTCTTTCCCATTCCCTGGCAATAATTTCCGAAATTCTCTTAGGAACCGGAAAAACGTCAGAATAAGAAGGGACCTCCAAATATCTGTCCATCTTACTCAATTTCTCTGGCGGGACTACAATAGAATCACAGTCGTCCAGAGTTACCAGGACCTCTCGTAATAACAGACAGAGGTGTTCAAGCTTAAATCTGAAGGACATCAGGTCCAAATCTGTCTGGGGTAAAGCACTTCCTGAATCAGACAATTCCCCCTCAGACAAAGCCTCCATACCCCCCACTTCAGAACCCTGGGAGGGTACATCGGAGATCGCCATCAAAGCATCAGAAGTCACAGGGACCATATGTTTGCCCTGCAGCACTGGCAGCTTAGATAAAACTTCTGTAAGAGTGGATGACATAACTGCAGCCATGTCCTGCAGAGTAAATGAGGCAGACACGGCCGAAGAGCATGGCGTCACCTGGGCGGGTGTTAAAGGCTGTGACGCTTGGGGAGAAAGTTGCGACCTACACTGAATCTCATCAGGTTGAGAGCCTTCTTTAGACATATTTTTATTAGAGAAAATCTGCTCTTTACACTGTAAGGCCCTCTCAGTACATGAGGGACAAAGCGTAACAGGAGGTTCCACAATGGCATCTAAACACATAAGACAGGTACTTTGTTCTAGATCATCCATGATAACAGAAGTACAAAAACTAGCTAACTTGGTCGAGTGGCAGAAAAAATATAAATATCTATATGGCTAGAAATCCTAACAGAAAATCAGCCCCCAATATATACCTAAAGAAAAAAAGTGTGCACTATTTCTTTAAGTAACTGTTACTTGAATTCACATAAGCAGAAATATATTAGAAAGTGATGTTCCACCCTCCGTGCAGGAGGACACTGTCACTACAGAAAAAAACAGAAAAATAATCAGTCACCTTGCCGCAGCTCTGCTGCGGCTCCTACCTGCCTCCACTGACCAAGATTGTCCTCACTGAACCGACGTGCCCAAGATCGCTTGTGCGATTAGCAGGAACAAGCGTACTTAGGAGCCGTAATGGCAGCCGGAACACATCAGCAACAACTGCGCTAAAGCGTGCAAATATAATGCCACGCCCTTCGTGGGTGGCAGAACCCGGGAAACCATGAAAAACGCCCATACAGGCCAAAAACCCCGGAGTCCATTAGGTAGTAACCTCCTACCAAGTCTGGAACTCTCCCAGCGTCAGCCTTTCTCCATGAATTCCACAATACATTAAAAAGAGAATTCCCCGTATATACAATACATGCGATATAATATCCCAGCACTTCTAGGCTAATTTCAGTCATGCTAGAGTGTCTGGATAACATAAGCTTTATGTCGGTTCTCATTCCCTTTTTCTTACACTAATGAGGACCGGCATACTAGCGTCAGGAAGCCTTACCATAGCCCCTGACATAAAAAGTTAAAGCACAGTCAGTTCTGAGATATGTCACTCCTCCTTCTTTCAGTGCAAAGCCCCAGAAAAAAAGACTGCACTTACCTCCATGCTGAGGAACAGCATGAGAAACTCACAGTGTCAAGAGGTCCACTCTTCCTCCTGAGGTCCTGTGAAGATAGAAGGGCCTTAGTTAAAATTTCTCTAAGACCATCCCAGAATAGCAGTACAAGTATGGGAGCCGCAGAGGGGCTAAACCCCCCCCCCCCAGTTCCCATAGCCTTAAGGCTATAAATCCAGAGGCTGCTCTGTAGTAAAATAGTACACTTTGGAACCATTTAAAAATAAAAAACTCTTGATTGAAGAATCTAAACTAACACCTCACTTTACCTCTTCCTATCACTAACACAGGCAAAGAGAATGACTGGGGTGGGAGGGAAGGGAGGAGCTATATATACAGCTCTGCTGTGGTGCTGTTTGCCTCCTCCTGCTGACCAGGAGGCGATATCCCATAAGTAAGGATGAAATCCGTGGACTCATTATATCTTGTAAAAGAAAGAAAGAATTTGGGGAATGTGGAGTGAAGACCCTTTTAGAGGTAGTGAAGAGGGGACATTTGTTGCAACTGATGGAAACAATCCTCAAGAAAATAATTAAAAAATACCTCTCAGATGTGGATAATAGGTGCCAAAGTGGAGCTTGGCCTGAAAGGACTTTGGGAACTTTTTAAGAAAAAACAGGGAGGGTCATAATGTGTCAATATGACTGAATAGAGAGGTATGTTGGGTGCAACAAGAAGATATACAAACGAGAGAAAAAGGTGATCAACTAGACTCTTAGAGAAGGGTACTCTTTTCCCCCTTGTGGGATTACTTACAAAAAGATGTAGGGAAAATTATTATTTTATTCAAGGACCCTGTAGCATGAGGGGAGGCACCTAAATATGCATCAGTAGATAGTTGGAGAGGTGGAGCTGCAGTTGATGACTTGCAGCTGACTTAAACAGAGCTGGAAAAGAATGTTCTTCCATATGAAGAGTATCCACCCAGACTACCTGTTCCTGTTGGACAATATGCTTATAGTTTTGCCAATTATAAAAATCATCTGTTTTGTGCATTTCATACAATAAATGTTTAATCTGAGAATAAATCTTTTTCATATTTAGGGTAAAAAAAAGTACATTCTAAAAAACGTGGGCCAGTTGTTGGTGACAAATTCACAAACACATTAAGGTGACAATAGACAGATTTGATTTTTTTTTGGTGAAAAAGGTTAGCGATTGAAATAACATTACAGTATTACAATGTTTCACCTGCTGATGCTGTTACAATATTGAGTGGTACCTACTTTGTTGTTAAAAAATCATATATAAATCTACAAATTCTTGTTATGTGAGATTTAATTGATTAAATATATCTTACCAAATTTTCGACTAAACAGTTCATTGACTTGCTCCCTTAGTTGGCGGGCCTTGTCTACTTTAATTGTTCTTTCGTTTTCCACATCTGGAAAAGAAAATAAACAAATTACATATATTATCCACAACCTGTAGAGGCATCTGGATACAACATATTTTGTGGTCCACATTAACATATTCCTATAGTATATTCATAAGGAGTATACTGAACTGCGTGTTAAATACACAGGTTCTCGTGCATAATTCAAGTTTGCTGAAGCCTTGCAAAAACTCACATAGCACTTACAAATGACTTTTCTAAACAATGCTAGTCTTATGCTCCACAAAACACACTCCTACCTTACAGCTTAGAAATGAAAACTTAAGTCTTTGGAACCTTTCCTTTTACAGTGTTAGTTCCTCAAAATGTAGTCAACAATAGAAGACACTTAAAGGAACACTGAACCCAAATTTTTTGTGTGATTCAGATAGAGCATGCAATTTTAAGCAACTTTCTAATTTAATCCTATTATCAAATTTTCATCATTCTCTTGGTATCTTTATTTGAAATGCAAGAATGTAAGTTTAGATGCCGGCCCATTTTTGGTGAACACACTGTGTTGTTCTTGCTGATTGGCGGATACATTCACCCACCAATAAACAAGTGCTTTCCATGGTATTGAACCAAAAAAATAGCTTAGATGCCTTCTTTTTCAAATAAAAAAAGCAAGAGAACAAAGAAAAATTGATAATAGGAGTAAATTAGAAAGTTGCTTAAATGTGCATGCTCTATCTGAATCATGAAAGAAAACATTTGGGTTCAGTGTCTCTTTAAAGAGGGAAACAAAATCAAAGAAGTGAATATAATATAAGAAATATGTGTGTGTGTGTAATTTTGAATAGTTGTTAATAAAAAGAATGAAGATTTAAAAATAATTGTGTTATTGTAATTTGTGTTTCCCACTGAAGCTTAAAAAACAGAATTTATGCTTACCTGATAAATTACTTTCTCCAACGGTGTGTCCGGTCCACGGCGTCATCCTTACTTGTGGGAATATCTTTTCCCCAACAGGAAATGGCAAAGAGTCCCAGCAAAGCTGGCCATATAGTCCCTCCTAGGCTCCGCCCACCCCAGTCATTCGACCGACGGACAGGAGGAAATATATAGGAGAAACCATATGGTACCGTGGTGACTGTAGTTAGAGAAAATAATTCATCAGACCTGATTAAAAAACCAGGGCGGGCCGTGGACCGGACACACCGTTGGAGAAAGTAATTTATCAGGTAAGCATAAATTCTTTTTACTCCAACATTGGTGTGTCCGGTCCACGGCGTCATCCTTACTTGTGGGAACCAATACCAAAGCTTTAGGACACGGATGAAGGGAGGGAGCAAATCAGGTTACCTAAACGGAAGGCACCACGGCTTGCAAAACCTTTCTCCCAAAAATAGCCTCCGAAGAAGCAAAAGTATCAAATTTGTAAAATTTGGCAAAAGTGTGCAGTGAAGACCAAGTCGCTGCCTTACATATCTGGTCAACAGAAGCCTCGTTCTTGAAGGCCCATGTGGAAGCCACAGCCCTAGTGGAGTGAGCTGTGATTCTTTCAGGAGGCTGCCGTCCGGCAGTCTCATAAGCCAATCGGATGATGCTTTTAAGCCAAAAGGAAAGAGAGGTAGAAGTCGCTTTTTGACCTCTCCTTTTACCAGAATAGACAACAAACAAAGAAGATGTTTGTCTGAAATCTTTTGTAGCCTCTAAATAGAATTTTAGAGCACGGACTACGTCCAAATTGTGTAACAAACGTTCCTTCTTTGAAACTGGATTCGGACATAAAGAAGGTACAACTATCTCCTGGTTAATATTCTTGTTAGAAACAACCTTTGGAAGAAAACCAGGCTTAGTACGCAAAACCACCTTATCTGCATGGAACACCAGATAGGGCGGAGAACACTGCAGAGCAGATAACTCTGAAACTCTTCTAGCAGAAGAAATAGCAACCAAAAACAAAACTTTCCAAGATAGTAACTTAAAGGGACAGTTCACCCAAAAATTGTTTTATTTTTATTTTAAAGCTTTTAATAATGTAAGTATGCTAGTCTGAAAAAACAGAATTTATGTTTACCTGATAAATTACTTTCTCCAACGGTGTGTCCGGTCCACGGCGTCATCCTTACTTGTGGGATATTCTCTTCCCCAACAGGAAATGGCAAAGAGCCCAGCAAAGCTGGTCACATGATCCCTCCTAGGCTCCGCCTACCCCAGTCATTCGACCAACGTTAAGGAGGAATATTTGCATAGGAGAAACCATATGGTACCGTGGTGACTGTAGTTAAAGAAAATAAATTATCAGACCTGATTAAAAAAACCAGGGCGGGCCGTGGACCGGACACACCGTTGGAGAAAGTAATTTATCAGGTAAACATAAATTCTGTTTTCTCCAACATAGGTGTGTCCGGTCCACGGCGTCATCCTTACTTGTGGGAACCAATACCAAAGCTTTAGGACACGGATGAAGGGAGGGAGCAAATCAGGTCACCTAAATGGAAGGCACCACGGCTTGCAAAACCTTTCTCCCAAAAATAGCCTCAGAAGAAGCAAAAGTATCAAACTTGTAAAATTTGGTAAAAGTGTGCAGTGAAGACCAAGTCGCTGCCCTACATATCTGATCAACAGAAGCCTCGTTCTTGAAGGCCCATGTGGAAGCCACAGCCCTAGTGGAATGAGCTGTGATTCTTTCGGGAGGCTGCCGTCCGGCAGTCTCGTAAGCCAATCTGATGATGCTTTTAATCCAAAAAGAGAGAGAGGTAGAAGTTGCTTTTTTACCTCTCCTTTTACCGGAATAAACAACAAACAAGGAAGATGTTTGTCTAAAATCCTTTGTAGCATCTAAATAGAATTTTAGAGCGCGAACAACATCCAAATTGTGCAACAAACGTTCCTTCTTTGAAACTGGTTTCGGACACAGAGAAGGTACGATAATCTCCTGGTTAATGTTTTTGTTAGAAACAACTTTTGGAAGAAAACCAGGTTTAGTACGTAAAACCACCTTATCTGCATGGAACACCAGATAAGGAGGAGAACACTGCAGAGCAGATAATTCTGAAACTCTTCTAGCAGAAGAAATTGCAACTAAAAACAAAACTTTCCAAGATAATAACTTAATATCAACGGAATGCAAGGGTTCAAACGGAACCCCCTGAAGAACTGAAAGAACTAAATTGAGACTCCAAGGAGGAGTCAAAGGTTTGTAAACAGGCTTAATTCTAACCAGAGCCTGAACAAAGGCTTGAACATCTGGCACAGCGGCCAGCTTTTTGTGAAGTAACACAGACAAGGCAGAAATCTGTCCCTTCAGGGAACTTGCAGATAATCCTTTTTCCAATCCTTCTTGAAGGAAGGATAGAATCCTAGGAATCTTAACCTTGTCCCAAGGGAATCCTTTAGATTCACACCAACAGATATATTTTTTCCAAATTTTGTGGTAAATCTTTCTAGTTACAGGCTTTCTGGCCTGAACAAGAGTATCGATAACAGAATCTGAGAATCCTCGCTTCGATAAGATCAAGCGTTCAATCTCCAAGCAGTCAGCTGGAGTGAAACCAGATTCGGATGTTCGAACGGACCCTGAACAAGAAGGTCTCGTCTCAAAGGTAGCTTCCAAGGAGGAGCCGATGACATATTCACCAGATCTGCGTACCAAGTCCTGCGTGGCCACGCAGGAGCTATCAAGATCACCGACGCCCTCTCCTGATTGATCCTGGCTACCAGCCTGGGGATGAGAGGAAACGGCGGGAACACATAAGCTAGTTTGAAGGTCCAAGGTGCTACTAGTGCATCCACTAGAGCCGCCTTGGGATCCCTGGATCTGGACCCGTAGCAAGGAACTTTGAAGTTCTGACGAGAGGCCATCAGATCCATGTCTGGAATGCCCCACAGCTGAGTGACTTGGGCAAAGATTTCCGGATGGAGTTCCCACTCCCCCGGATGCAATGTCTGACGACTCAGAAAATCCGCTTCCCAATTTTCCACTCCTGGGATGTGGATAGCAGACAGGTGGCAGGAGTGAGACTCCGCCCATAGAATGATTTTGGTCACTTCTTCCATCGCCAGGGAACTCCTTGTTCCCCCCTGATGGTTGATGTACGCAACAGTTGTCATGTTGTCTGATTGAAACCGTATGAACTTGGCCCTCGCTAGCTGAGGCCAAGCCTTGAGAGCATTGAATATCGCTCTCAGTTCCAGAATATTTATCGGTAGAAGAGATTCTTCCCGAGACCAAAGACCCTGAGCTTTCAGGGATCCCCAGACCGCGCCCCAGCCCATCAGACTGGCGTCGGTCGTGACAATGACCCACTCTGGTCTGCGGAATGTCATCCCTCGTGACAGGTTGTCCAGGGACAGCCACCAACGGAGTGAGTCTCTGGTCCTCTGATTTACTTGTATCTTCGGAGACAAGTCTGTATAGTCCCCATTCCACTGACTGAGCATGCACAGTTGTAATGGTCTTAGATGAATGCGTGCAAAAGGAACTATGTCCATTGCCGCTACCATCAACCCGATCACTTCCATGCACTGAGCTATGGAAGGAAGAGGAACGGAATGGAGTATCCGACAAGAGTCTAGAAGTTTTGTTTTTCTGGCCTCTGTCAGAAAAATCCTCATTTCTAAGGAGTCTATTATTGTTCCCAAGAAGGGAACCCTTGTTGACGGAGATAGAGAACTCTTTTCCACGTTCACTTTCCATCCGTGAGATCTGAGAAAGGCCAGGACAATGTCCGTGTGAGCCTTTGCTTGAGGAAGGGACGACGCTTGAATCAGAATGTCGTCCAAGTAAGGTACTACAGCAATGCCCCTTGGTCTTAGCACAGCTAGAAGGGACCCTAGTACCTTTGTGAAAATCCTTGGAGCAGTGGCTAATCCGAAAGGAAGCGCCACGAACTGGTAATGTTTGTCCAGGAATGCGAACCTCAGGAACCGATGATGTTCCTTGTGGATAGGAATATGTAGATACGCATCCTTTAAATCCACCGTGGTCATGAATTGACCTTCCTGGATGGAAGGAAGAATAGTTCGAATGGTTTCCATCTTGAACGATGGAACCTTGAGAAACTTGTTTAAGATCTTGAGATCTAAGATTGGTCTGAACGTTCCCTCTTTTTTGGGAACTATAAACAGATTGGAGTAGAACCCCATCCCTTGTTCTCTTAATGGAACGGGATGAATCACTCCCATTTTTAACAGGTCTTCTACACAATGTAAGAATGCCTGTCTTTTTATGTGGTCTGAAGACAACTGAGACCTGTGGAACCTCCCCCTTGGGGGAAGTCCCTTGAATTCCAGAAGATAACCTTGGGAGACTATTTCTAGCGCCCAAGGATCCAGAACATCTCTTGCCCAAGCCTGAGCGAAGAGAGAGAGTCTGCCCCCCACCAGATCCGGTCCCGGATCGGGGGCCAACATTTCATGCTGTCTTTGTAGCAGTGGCAGGTTTCTTGGCCTGCTTTCCCTTGTTCCAGCCTTGCATTGGTCTCCAAGCTGGCTTGGCTTGAGAAGTATTACCCTCTTGCTTAGAGGACGTAGCACTTTGGGCTGGTCCGTTTCTACGAAAGGGACGAAAATTAGGTTTATTTTTTGCCTTGAAAGGCCGATCCTGAGGAAGGGCGTGGCCCTTACCCCCAGTGATATCCGAGATAATCTCTTTCAAGTCAGGGCCAAACAAGTAGCTTGTTCTTGGAAGACGCATCAGCCGACCAAGATTTCAACCAAAGCGCTCTGCGCGCCACAATAGCAAACCCAGAATTCTTAGCCGCTAACCTAGCCAATTGCAAAGTGGCGTCTAGGGTGAAAGAATTAGCCAATTTGAGAGCATTGATTCTGTCCATAATCTCCTCATAAGGAGGAGAATCACTGTCGACCGCCTTTATCAGCTCATCGAACCAGAAACATGCGGCTGTAGCGACAGGGACAATGCATGAAATTGGTTGTAGAAGGTAACCCTGCTGAACAAACATCTTTTTAAGCAAACCTTCTAATTTTTTATCCATAGGATCTTTGAAAGCACAACTATCCTCTATGGGTATAGTGGTGCGTTTGTTTAAAGTGGAAACCGCTCCCTCGACCTTGGGGACTGTCTGCCATAAGTCCTTTCTGGGGTCGACCATAGGAAACAATTTTTTAAATATGGGGGGAGGGACGAAAGGAATACTAGGGCCTTTCCCATTCTTTATTAACAATGTCCGCCACCCGCTTGGGTATAGGAAAAGCTTCTGGGAGCCCCGGCACCTCTAGGAACTTGTCCATTTTACATAGTTTCTCTGGGATGACCAACTTGTCACAATCATCCAGAGTGGATAATACCTCCTTAAGCAGAATGCGGAGATGTTCCAACTTAAATTTAAATGCAATCACATCAGGTTCAGCTTGTTGAGAAATGTTCCCTGAATCAGTAATTTCTCCCTCAGACAAAACCTCCCTGGCCCCATCAGACTGAGTTAGGGGCCCTTCAGAAATATTAATATCAGCGTCGTCATGCTCTTCAGTATCTAAAACAGAGCAGTCGCGCTTACGCTGATAAGTGTTCATTTTGGCTAAAATGTTTTTGACAGAATTATCCATTACAGCCGTTAATTGTTGCATAGTAAGGAGTATTGGCGCGCTAGATGTACTAGGGGCCTCCTGAGTGGGCAAGACTCGTGTAGACGAAGGAGGGAATGATGCAGTACCATGCTTACTCCCCTCACTTGAGGAATCATCTTGGGCATCATTGTCATTGTCACATAAATCACATTTATTTAAATGAATAGGAATTCTGGCTTCCCCACATTCAGAACACAGTCTATCTGGTAGTTCAGACATGTTAAACAGGCATAAACTTGATAACAAGTACAAAAAACGTTTTAAAATAAAACCGTTACTGTCACTTTAAATTTTAAACTGAACACACTTTATTACTGCAAATGCGAAAAAACATGAAGGAATTGTTCAAAATTTACCAAATTTTCACCACAGTGTCTTAAAGCCTTAAAAGTATTGCACACCAAATTTGGAAGCTTTAACCCTTAAAATAACGGAACCGGAGCCGTTTTGAACTTTAACCCCTTTACAGTCCCTGGTATCTGCTTTGCTGAGACCCAACCAAGCCCCAAGGGGAATACGATACCAAATGACGCCTTCAGAAAGTCTTTTCTAAGTATCAGAGCTCCTCTCACATGCGACTGCATGCCATGCCTCTCAAAAACAAGTGCGCAACACCGGCGCGAAAATGAGGCTCTGCCTATGCTTTGGGAAAGCCCCTAAAGAATAAGGTGTCTAAAACAGTGCCTGCCGATATTATTATATCAAAATACCCAGATAAAATGATTCCTCAAGGCTAAATATGTGTTAATAATCAATCGATTTAGCCCAAAAAAAGTCTACAGTCTTAATAAGCCCTTTTTGAAGCCCTTATTTACAATCGTAATAAACATGGCTTACCGGATCCCAGAGGGAAAATGACAGCTTCCAGCATTACATCGTCTTGTTAGAATGTGTCATACCTCAAGCAGCAAGAGACTGCTCACTGTTCCCCCAACTGAAGTTAATTGCTCTCAACAGTCCTGTGTGGAACAGCCATGGATTTTAGTGACGGTTGCTAAAATCATTTTCCTCATACAAACAGAAATCTTCATCTCTTTTCTGTTTCTGAGTAAATAGTACATACCAGCACTATTTCAAAATAACAAACTCTTGATTGAATAATAAAAACTACAGTTAAACACTAAAAAACTCTAAGCCATCTCCGTGGAGATGTTGCCTGTACAACGGCAAAGAGAATGACTGGGGAAGGCGGAGCCTAGGAGGGATCATGTGACCAGCTTTGCTGGGCTCTTTGCCATTTCCTGTTGGGGAAGAGAATATCCCACAAGTAAGGATGACGCCGTGGACCGGACACACCTATGTTGGAGAAACTAAATGCACATTATTATCATCAGAGAGTTTTTCTATTTTTAGTATAGCGATTTTAAACAGGCTGGTTTATACCCTGTTTTACCTTTTTGATACGTGCGTTTAGCCGATGTTGCTTCCCAGTTCCGACCCCCCTTCTCTGATGACGTAATCACAAGTGTGAACACAGACGAGCACTAAATAAAAGCGCGTCCGTGTTCTTCATTCCACTTAGAATTTTGCTCGTGTCCAGACTCCTATTATTTGCGCAGTCTCAGAAGGCATCATCGCTCTACCGAAGGTAAGACTATCCCACAGATCACTGACAGCTATGAACAACATTCTCAGCGCATAGTCACATAATAGTTATGCAATGTAACAAATCCATTTGCTAATGAAAAACTCACATTGCAGCTTATCCCTCCGTTAGTAACCTCTCACATTGCAGCCTATCCCTCCGTTAGTAACCTCTCACATTGCAGCTTATCCCTCCGTTAGTAACCTCTCACATTGCAGCTTATCCCTCCGTTAGTAACCTCTCACATTGCAGCTTATCCCTCCGTTAGTAACCTCTCACATTGCAGCTTATCCCTCCGTTAGTAACCTCTCACATTGCAGTTTATCCCTCCGTTACTAACCTGTAACGCATGCAGCCTTGTTTCTGACAGTTAGACAATTAGATGACCACTTGCTTAGGGAACCCTCAGATGACATATTAGCTCTCACATTCCCTCCCATAACTAACCTGTAACGTATACAGCCTTGTTTCTGACAGTTAGACAATTAGATGACCGTTTGCTTAGGAAAGCCTCAGATGACATATTAGCTCTCACATTCCCTCCTGTAACGCATACAGCTTTGTTTCTGACAGTTAGACAATGTAATGACCACTTGCTTAGGAAACCCTCAGATGACATAGAAACCCTTCTGATGAACAGTCAGATCTCACATTCCAGCCTATGCCTCACATTGCAGGATATCCCTCCCGTAACTAAACTCTCCCATTGCCGGTTATCTCTCACGTAACTGACAGCTCACATTCCAGGTTATGTCTCATGTAACACATACAGCCTTCTGCAAAGCAGTGTGTGCTTTATCCCTGTGTAATGTAACTAAGACATACAGGTCAGTGTCAAGAGTGCATGGGATAAGTAATGTGCAAAACAGAGCAACATAAATAACATTGAAGCAATTGATGAAAATTTATGTTACTTGGTTTTGTGTTTCTTGCAATCTGCTTTCCCATAATACTAACACTCTTTGAGTACTGGATTGCAATGCTCTTGACACTGACCTGTATGTCTTAGTTACATTACACAGGGATAAAGCACACACTGCTTTGCAGAAGGCTGTATGTGTTACATGAGACATAACCTGGAATGTGAGCTGTCAGTTACGTGAGAGATAACCGGCAATGGGAGAGTTTAGTTACGGGAGGGATATCCTGCAATGTGAGGCATAGGCTGGAATGTGAGATCTGACTGTTCATCAGAAGGTTTTCTATGTCATCTGAGGGTTTCCTAAGCAAGTGGTCATTACATTGTCTAACTGTCAGAAACAAAGCTGTATGCGTTACAGGAGGGAATGTGAGAGCTAATATGTCATCTGAGGCTTTCCTAAGCAAACGGTCATCTAATTGTCTAACTGTCAGAAACAAGGCTGTATGCGTTACAGGTTAGTTATGGGAGGGAATGTGAGAGCTAATATGTCATCTGAGGGTTTCCTAAGCAAGTGGTCATTACATTGTCTGTCAGAAACAAGGCTGTATACGTTACAGGTTAGTTATGGGAGGGAATGTGAGAGCTAATATGTCATCTGAGGCTTTCCTAAGCAAGTGGTCATTACATTGTCTAACTGTCAGAAACAAGGCTGTATGCGTTACAGGTTAGTTATGGGAGGGAATGTGAGAGCTAATATGTCATCTGAGGGTTCCCTAAGCAAATGGTCGTTACATTGTCTGTCAGAAACAAGGCTGTATGCGTTACAGGTTAGTTATGGGAGGGAATGTGAGAGCTAATATGTCATCTGAGGGTTCCCTAAGCAAATGGTCATCTAATTGTCTAACTGTCAGAAACAAGGCTGTATGCGTTACAGGTTAGTAACGGAGGGATAAACTGCAATGTGAGAGGTTTGTAACGGAGGGATAAGCTGCAATGTGAGAGGTTTGTAACGGAGGGATAGGCTGCAATGTGAGAGGTTTGTAACGGAGGGATAAACTGCAATGTGAGAGGTTTGTAACGGAGGGATAGGCTGCAATGTGAGAGGTTTGTAACGGAGGGATAGGCTGCAATGTGAGAGGTTTGTAACGGAGGGATAGGCTGCAATGGAGAGGTTTGTAACGGAGGGATAGGCTGCAATGGAGAGGTTTGTAACAGAGGGATAGGCTGCAAAGTGAGAGGTTTGTAACGGAGGGATAGGCTGCAATGGAGAGGTTTGTAACAGAGGGATAGGCTGCAATGTGAGAGGTTTGTAACGGAGGGATAGGCTGCAATGGAGAGGTTAGTAACGGAGGGATAGGCTGCAATGGAGAGGTTACTAACGGAGGGATAAGCTGCAATGTGAGAGGTTTGTAACGGAGGGATAGGCTGCAATAGAGAGGTTTGTAACGGAGGGATAGGCTGCAATAGAGAGGTTTGTAACGGAGGGATAGGCTGCAATGTGAGAGGTTTGTAACGGAGGGATAGGCTGCAATGGAGAGGTTAGTAACGGAGGGATAGGCTGCAATGGAGAGGTTACTAATGGAGGGATAAGCTGCAATGTGAGAGGTTTGTAACGGAGGGATAGGCTGCAATGTGAGAGGTTTGTAACGGAGGGATAGGCTGCAATGTGAGAGGTTTGTAACGGAGGGATAGGCTGCAATGGAGAGGTTTGTAACGGAGGGATAGGCTGCAATGTGAGAGGTTACTAACGGAGGGATAGGCTGCAATGGAGAGGTTACTAACGGAAGGGATAGGCTGCAATGGAGAGGTTACTAACGGAGGGATAAGCTGCAATGTGAGTTTTTCTTTAGCAAATGGGTATGTTACATTGCATAACTATTAGAAACAAGTATCCGTGGCAAAATGTGACTATGCGCTCTGAATTTTGGAGTTAGTTTGTATGTGGGAAGCTACAATGAACTTGGATTGCGGTGCACGCGCTTCTCTGCAATGGAGCATGCGGAGTAGAGAGAATAGCTATTTTGCATAGAATTGAATAAAATTATTTGATAGGTCACAGGGCGGGTAAAGAAAGTTTCGTAAGCACAACCCTTTTATCTGGGTGTTCCAGTGTCGTGGAGCTTCAACACAAAGAAGCTGATTAAAAAGGTAAAAAATATATATATTACACAGAACATAATTTGTTAGTGTTCTCTGTTCCTTTACTTGCTAATGTAATATTGCTGATAATGAGTTTTTGTACTTTGAGTGAACTGGTCCTTTAATATCTATGGAATGTAAAGGTTCAAACGGAACCCCTTGAAGAACTGAAAGAACTAGATTTAGACTCCAGGGAGGAGTCAAAGGTCTGTAAACAGGCTTGATCCTAACCAGAGCCTGAACAAATGCTTGAACATCTGGCACAGCTGCCAGTCTTTTGTGTAGTAAGACAGATAAAGCAGAGATCTGTCCCTTTAGAGAACTTGCAGATAATCCTTTCTCCAAACCTTCTTGTAGAAAGGAGAGAATCTTAGGAATTTTTATCTTATTCCATGGGAATCCTTTGGATTCACACCAACAGATATATCTTTTCCATATTTTATGGTAAATCTTTCTAGTTACCGGTTTTCTGGCCTGAACCAGAGTATCTATCACAAAATCTGAAAACCCACGCTTTGATAGAATCAAGCGTTCAATCTCCAAGCCGTCAGCTGGAGGGAGACCAGATTTGGATGTTCGAATGGACCCTGAACAAGAAGGTCCTGTCTCAAAGGTAGCTTCCATGGTGGAACCGATGACATATTCACCAGGTCTGCATACCAAGTCCTGCTTGGCCACGCAGGAGCTATCAAGATCACCGAGGCCCTCTCCTGTTTGATCCTGGCTACCAGCCTGGGAATGAGAGGAAACGGTGGAAATACATAAGCTAGGTTGAAGGTCCAAGGTGCTACTAGTGCATCTACTAGAGTCGCCTTGGGATCCCTGGATCTGGACCCGTAGCAAGGAACCTTGAAGTTCTGACGAGACGCCATCAGATCCATGTCTGGAATGCCCCATAATTGAGTTAGTTGGGCAAAGATCTCCGGGTGGAGTTCCCACTCCCCCGGATGGAATGTCTGACGACTCAGATAATCCGCTTCCCAGTTTTCCACACCTGGGATGTGGATCGCAGATAGGTGGCAGGAGTGATCCTCCGCCCATTGAATTATTTTGGTCACTTCTTTCATCGCCAGGGAACTCCTTGTTCCCCCCTGATGATTGATATACACAACAGTCGTCATGTTGTCTGATTGGAATCTTATGAATCTGGCCTTTGCTAGCTGAGGCCAAGCCCTGAGAGCATTGAAGATCGTTCTTAGTTCCAGAATGTTTATCGGGAGAAGAGACTCTTCCCGAGACCATAGTCCCTGAGCTCTCAGGGATTCCCAGACCGCACCCCAGCCCACTAGACTGGCGTCGGTCGTGACAATGACCCACTCTGGTCTGCGGAAGCTCATTCCCTGGGATAGATGGTCCAGGGTCAGCCACCAACGGAGTGAATCTCTGGTCTTCTGATCTACTTGAATCATTGGAGACAAGTCTGTATAGTCCCCATTCCACTGTTTGAGCATGCACAGTTGTAATGGTCTTAGATGAATTCGTGCAAAAGGAACTATGTCCATTGCTGCAACCATCAACCCTACTACTTCCATGCACTGCACTATGGAAGGACGTGGAACAGAATGAAGAACTTGACAAGCGCTTAGAAGTTTTGACTTTCTGACCTCTGTCAGAAAAATCCTCATTTCTAAGGAATCTATTATTGTTCCCAAGAAGGGAACTCTTGTTGACGGAGACAGAGAACTTTTTTCTATGTTCACCTTCCATCCGTGTGATCTGAGAAAGGCCAGAACGATGTCTGTATGAGCCTTTGCTTTTGACAGGGACGACGCTTGTATTAGAATGTCGTCCAAGTAAGGTACTACTGCAATGCCCCTCGGTCTTAGAACCGCTAGAAGGGACCCTAGTACCTTTGTGAAAATCCTTGGAGCAGTGGCTAACCCGAATGGGAGGGCCACAAACTGGTAATGTTTGTCCAGAAAGGCGAACCTTAGGAACTGATGATGTTCTTTGTGGATAGGAATATGTAGGTACGCATCCTTTAGATCCACGGTAGTCATAAATTTACCTTCCTGGATAGTGGGTAGAATCGTTCGAATGGTTTCCATCTTGAACGATGGTACCCTCAGAAATTTGGTCTGAAAGTTCCCTCTTTTTTGGGAACTACGAACAGATTTGAATAAAATCCCATTCCTTGTTCCATTAGTGGAACTGGGTGTATCACTCCCATCTTTAACAGGTCTTCTACACAATGTAAGAACTCCTGTCTCTTTATTTGGTTTAAGGATAAGTGAGACATGTGGAACCTTCCCCTTGGGGGTAGTTCCCTGAATTCCAGAAGATAACCCTGAGAAACTATTTCTAGTGCCCAGGAATCCTGAACATCTCTTGCCCAAGCCTGAGCAAAGAGAGAGAGTCTGCCCCCTACTAGATCCGGTCCCGGATCAGGGGCTACTCCTTCATGCTGTTTTGTTAGCAGCAGTAGGCTTCTTGGCCTGCTTACCCTTGTTCCAGCCTTGCATCGGTTTCCAGGCTGGTTTGGGTTGTGAGGCATTACCCTCTTGCTTAGAGGATGCAGAATTAGAGGCCGGTCCGTTCCTGAAATTGCGAAAGGAACGAAAATTAGACTTATTCTTGGCCTTGAAAGGCCTATCTTGTGGAAGGGCGTGGCCCTTTCCCCCAGTGATGTCTGAGATAATCTCTTTCAATTCTGGTCCAAATAGAGTTTTACCTTTGAAAGGGATGTTAAGCAATTTTGTCTTGGATGACACATCCGCTTACCAAGACTTTAGCCAAAGCGCTCTGCGCGCCACGATTGCAAACCCTGAATTTTTCGCCGCTAATCTAGCTAATTGCAAAGCGGCATCTAAAATAAAAGAGTTAGCCAACTTAAGTGCGTGAACTCTGTCCATAACCTCCTCATATGGAGTCTCTCTACTGAGCGACTTTTCTAGTTCCTCGAACCAGAACCACGCTGCTGTAGTGACAGGAACAATGCACGAAATGGGTTGTAGAAGGTAACCTTGCTGTACAAAAATCTTTTTAAGCAAACCCTCCAATTTTTTATCCATAGGATCTTTGAAAGCACAACTATCCTCAATAGGAATAGTAGTGCGCTTGTTTAGAGTAGAAACTGCCCCCTCGACCTTAGGGACTGTCTGCCATAAGTCCTTTCTGGGGTCGACCATAGGAAATAATTTCTTAAATATAGGGGGGGGAACAAAAGGTATGCCGTGCTTTTCCCACTCCTTATTCACTATGTCCGCCACCCGCTTGGGTATAGGAAAAGCGTCGGGGTGCACCGGAACCTCTAGGAACTTGTCCATCTTGCATAATTTCTCTGGAATTACCAATTTGTCACAATCATCCAGAGTAGATAACACCTCCTTAAGCAGTGCACGGAGATGTTCTAATTTAAATTTAAACGTCACAACATCAGGTTCAGCTTGTTGAGAAATTTTTCCTGAATCTGAAATTTCCCCATCTGACAAAACCTCCCTCATGGCCACTTCAGATTGGTGTGAGGGTATGACAGAACAATTATCATCAGCGCCCTCCTGCTCTTCAGTGTTTAAAACAGAGCAATCGCGCTTTCTCTGATATGTAGGCATTTTGGATAAAATATTTGCTATGGAGTTATCCATTACAGCCGTCAATTGTTGCATGGTAATAAGCATTGGCGCGCTAGATGTACTAGGGGCCTCCTGCGTGGGCAAAACTGGTGTAGACACAGTAGGAGATGATGTAGTATCATGTTTACTCCCCTCATCTGAGGAATCATCTTGGGCAATTTCATTATCTGTGGCAGTACTGTCCTTACTTTGTTTGGACGCTATGGCACAATTATCACACAAATTTAAATGGGGAGACACATTGGCTTTCATACATATAGAACATAGCTTATCCGAAGGCACAGACATGTTAAAACAGGCTTAAACTTGTCAATAAAGCACAAAAAAACGTTTTAAAACAAAACCGTTACTGTCTCTTTAAATTTTAAACAGAAAACACTGTCTTAAAGCATTAAGAGTATTGCACACCAATTTTCAGAGCTTTAACCCTTAAAATAACGGAACCGGAGCCGTTTACAAATTTAACCCGTATACAGTCCCAGCTATAGCCTTTGCTGTGACCTAACCAAGCCCAGAGGGGAATACGATACCAAGTGACGCCTTCTAGAAACTTTTCCAGCTACTTTCAGATCCTCACACATGCATCTGCATGTCTTGCTCTCAAAAAACAACTGCGCAGTAATGGCGCGAAAATGAGGCTCAGCCTACAACTGGGAAGGCCCTCCCTGACTGGAAAAGGTGTCTAACATAGTGCCTGCCGTTAAAAAACGTTCCCCAAGTTTATAAATGAGAATTATCAGCATAAACATGTATAAAATGCCCAAATAAAGCAATCGATTTAGCCCATAAAAGTGTCTACCAGTTTTATAGCTCATATTAAGCCCTTTATTCTGTTTGCTTGACTAAGAAAATGGCTTACCGGTCCCCATGAGGAGAAATGACAGCCTTCCAGCATTACATGGTCTTGTTAGAAATATGGCTAGTCATACCTTAAGCAGAAAAGTCTGCTAACTGTTTCCCCCAACTGAAGTTACTTCATCTCAACAGTCCTATGTGGAAACAGCAATCGATTTTAGTTACTGTCTGCTAAAATCATCTTCCTCTCACAAACAGAAATCTTCATCCTTTTCTGTTTCAGAGTAAATAGTACATACCAGCACTATTTTAAAATAACAAACACTTGATAGAAGAATAAAAAACTACATTTAAACACCAAAAAAACTCTTAACCATCTCCGTGGAGATGTTGCCTGTGCAACGGCAAAGAGAATGACTGGGGTGGGCAGAGCCTAGGAGGGACTATATGGCCAGCTTTGCTGGGACTCTTTGCCATTTCCTGTTGGGGAAGAGATATTCCCACAAGTAAGGATGACGCCGTGGACCGGACACACCAATGTTGGAGAAAATAAGAAACTAGGTGGGCGGAGCCAGCCGGGTAGGTGAGCGGTCGCACATTCTGTGAGCTCTGAACAAATTTTTATCCTACACCGCTCACCTGCCATAAAGAGCAATCAAAACAGCCTAAACTTTCCAAGTCTGCCTGTTAATCAGATTTGGCCTGGACATCCAGCTCTAGGAGCAGCGGGGTGCTGCATACCTTTGAGGAACTTGAGACTTGTAGAGCGGCTAAGTGAAACCGGCGGCCATCTTGGATGCCGGATGAAAACGGCTTCAATTTCTTTGTCACTATAGGGAGCTAAAAATCCGATCCAAGAGCTTTGAAATAGGTCAGTGCACCTCTTAACAGCGACCCATTGTACCCTGCTAGCTGGTTCACGTTGCATAGATACCCAAGGTAGAGAGATACCATTTATTTCCCTTTTTTTATTACTCTGCGTAACGGCCTAACACACCCAGCACAGGACCCTCATTCACTTGAAGGCACCTACAGCAAATAGTGATATTATGGAGGGGACTATTGTTTTCCTTGCTAAGCTACGAAGTCTACTCCAAACCCATCATAACGTACTGGAGGACAAGCTACACGCAGCGTTTCGATACAATGATACGCAACCCGCTTATCAGCTAACCCTCCCCACAGTTAGCCCTGCAGAGTGTGTTGGCGGGCACACTCGGGGGATCCAGCGCTCTCCATCTACCCCTTCTAGCTTGGTATTTAATCCCATAATGTGTGGAGTATCAGAGGGCTCAGTTATGGATGAAAGTCTGAGGAGCAATGCGACTTCAATATGGAAGAGCTCACGTACATCTGTGGAATATTGGCCAGATATGGTAATGAACCAGAAGAAGCTGAGACATGCAGTCACGGCTTCAATTTCCAGTTTGAGAGATATATTGAGTAAAGCAGAGCAGATAAACTACTGAAACAAAAAATCTTCAGAATTGTTTGGCTCTCAAGAATTCGGTGTGCGAATCCCTGTCCATACTGCAGTACTCCACATTGCAATTGTGAGAGTTCGCTTAGGCTGAGCTATTTTTCTTTTTTCCTCTTTTACACAGAGTTAAGACTGGCCTTATTGTCAACTGTCATGTTAGTGAACCATGTTTTGGACTTTCAGTTAACTTTGGTTTGGTTTGTTCCAGTTTATACTTTTCTTTTTGTTTATTGTACCTCATAATATTAGGATATGTATGACCATCCTCTATCTCTATCTATGCTTAAGGTACATCTGTTATTTTAACTCCTACTAATAGGTCTCTGTTTGATAACTGTTTCTATGTTTAGGGGGTTCTCATTGGCTCCTGGGAACAGCTAATATATTCCTGTCTAACCTTTAATTGCAGAAAATTATCTTATTTGTTTTTCTGTATTATTCCCGTTAGCTAATGTTGGTCCTACACCTTACATTACATCCGCATAACCTTAGACCTTGAATTAAAGCCCAGAACAAGGGTCAGAATTAATAGTCCAAATGTGATTGCAGGGCGACATGCCGTAAATTCTTACTCTTACATCTTTGGGCTGGTGACTGAGAGGCCTACCAATGTTGGCTGGACTGTTAGTAACGACCTAATTTATCAATATAATTCACACACCTGTCCTTGGGTATAGGGCCCATACCCGAGTGATGTGGTTTACTTGCTTAATAAAGTTAAATACAAACCTACATTTGGTTTAGCCCCAGAGTAGTCGCATCTTGGCACTTAATCTGCATAGACACCACTAGTACCGAGACTGTAGACCCTTTATTCTAGCCATACTAATTTCACCGCGTTATAGATACCGTTATAACTGCTAATGTTTTTTATGCTTAGAGGTATGATTTTACACTTTGAGCTAAACTTACGCCCTAAAATGTGCAAATTGATAATATTACTTAGGCAATGCTTACCTAATGTGGGTAAATTATGTATGGATTTAGTAGACTACCTTTCTCTAGCTTTCCCAGTCGGTTATTGCTGCATGCTCAACTGCTGTAGCCGTTAATATACTCCGACACATAGCTTTGCCCTACAACCTCCATCATGCTTCCAAGGCAGGCTGGACTTGCATCCATTCTACAATTTAGGGCCTTACCATTCACTACTTCATAAATAAATCACATAAAACATGTCGGTTTTGTGAGCATAGATTTTGAAATTCCAATATGCTAGGTACACCTTTAGTTCAACATGCGCTCAGCTTATTCCTATTTTTCCCTCATATATCCCTGAGATTGTATATATGGTTGTATTAATCTACGAGGTTAGAGCCGGCTTTTCTTTAGAAGGACTACCTCCGCGGTTTATCTTGCTTATACCGCAACCCTTCGTAATTTTTTTATAGTGCATCTTGCTGTACAACATAATATTATCCTTATTTTCCTTACCTAGCATGCAGGATTGTCTAGCACTTTTTTACATACAACGCAACATACCTCCATATCTCACTATATTACTTAAACAACAAAATATAAAATCTGAGGTCATCTTAGGGAGATCCAAAAGTGGTCTCTTCACTCTATTACACCTTCCCTCACTCTCAAGACTTATGGTTTAAGGCCCAAGAGTGGCCTTTTGGGTTTGTTGTGGAAGGCTAGCTTTTATATAGGCATTGTGTATTAATCTATCTTTCAATGTTCATTATTTTGTGGAGGAGAAGTGCAGAGGACTTTACATATTACTATAGAACTAAGATGGACTGCATATTTTCCCTCTGGTATGATATGACAATCTACTATATTGCAATTTATCTTGTCTGTTTATACTGTTTGTATGCCTAATCTTAGTTCCTCAATAAAGAATAAAAAAAAAAAAAGAAACTAAACAGAATCCAAATGCATCTAATATCAGGAGCTAAAAAGTAAAGGTGTGGATTAGGAACATGTGTATAAAGTCTGGTGGTTAAAATACTACCCTGAGCTATCACAATCTCCCAACTCTACCATACTCAGGTCACTAACCTCCTCCTTTTGGGAGCAAAAAAAGGAAAAATCCCCCCCATTGCATGGAAAATATTTAAAAATGTAGTTATATCACCTACCTGGTATAGTCACTTGTATTATATTAAGATCTTCAAGTCCAGAAGCGGTGACAACGGGGGTAGTGTGGACATTTGCTCTTTCTTGATGAGAAAAAAACATGAAAACAATGGACTTGTATTAGTGAAAACTAAATTAATAACCTTAAAGGGCTATAAAACTCAAAACATTTATTGTGTGATTCAGATAGAGCATACAGTTTTAAAAATGTTTCCAATTTACTTCTATTATCAAATTTGCTTTGTTCCCATGGTATTCTTTGTTGAAGAGATACCTAGGTAGGCACCTGGAGCACTACATGGCAGTAAATAGTGCTGCCATCTAGTGTTTTTGCAAATGGATAACATTCTTGCAAAACTGCTGCAATATAGTGCTCCAGATAAGTGAACACTCCTGAGCTTATGTCCCTGCATTTAAAAAAAACAAACAAAAAAAAAAAACAAAGAGAAAAAAGAAAATTTGCTAATAGAAGTAGACTCTATCTGAATAATGAAAGAAAAATTCTGGGTTTCATGTCCATTTAACCTATTAAAACTATATATTTTGTTTAAGTAGACAACACAATGTATTCATCCGGGCCCATTCACTATATTTCATTCCACCATTTTGCAGCCAAATTAGATCATATATATATATATATATATATATTTTTTTAAAAATGTACTTTTTCACAAACTTTCGGGTAGATTACGAGTTGTGCGTTAGGCTTAAAAAGCAGCGTTGGCCGGTCCTGACACTACTTTTTAACGCCCGCTGGTATTACGAGTCTTGAAGGTACAGGCTCACCGCTCACTTTTTTGGCTAGACTTGGAAATACCGCAAATCCACTTACGTAAATTGCGTATCCTCTTTTTTCAATGGGACTTGCATAGCGCCGGTATTACGAGTCTGCCAAAAAGTGAGCGGTACACCCTCTCCTGTCAAGACTGGTACCGCATTTTAGTCAGTAGTTATGAGTTTTACACTTCAATGCCGTAGCATAAAACTCTTAACTAAAGTGCTAAAAAGTACACTAACACCCATAAACTACCTATTAACCCCTAAACCGAGAACCCCCCATCGCAAACACTAAAATACAAATTTTAACCCCTAATCTGCCGAACCCGACATCGCCGCCACTATAATAAATATATTAACCCCTAAACCGCCGCACTCCCGCCTCGCAAACATTAGTTAAATATTATTAACCCCTAATCTGCCGTCCCTGACATCGCCAACACCTACCTACACTTATTAACCCCTAATCTGCCGCCACTATACTAAAGTTATTAACCCCTAAATCTAAGTCTAACCCTAACCCCCCCTAACTTAAATATAATTTAAATAAATCTAAATAAAATTACTATAATTAACAAAATTACTCCTATTTAAAACTAAATACTTACCTATAAAATAAACCCTAAGATAGCTACAATATAACTAATAGTTACATTGTAGCTATCTTATGGTTTATTTTTATTTTACAGGCAACTTTGTATTTATTTTAACTAGGTAGAATAGTTATTAAATAGTTATTAAATATTTAATAAACTACCTAGCTAAAATAAAGACAAATTTACATGTAAAATAAAACCTAACCTAAGTTACACTAACATCTAACACTACACTACAATTAAATTAATTCCCTAAATTAAATACAAATAAATACAATTAAATAAAATTAGCTAAAGTACAAAAAACAAACAAACACTAAATTACAGAAAATAATAAACAAATTACAAGATTTTTAAACTAAATACACCTAAAATAAAAAAGCCCCCCAAAATAAAAAAAAGCCCTACCCTACACTAAATTACAAATAGCCCTTAAAAGGGCCTTTTGCGGGGCATTGCCCCAAAGCAATCAGCTCTTTTACCTGTAAAAAAAATTACAAATCCCCCCCAACATTAAAACCCACCACCCACACAACCAACCCTACTCTAAAACCCACCCAATACCCCCTTAAAAAAACCTATCACTAACTCCTTGAAGATCACCTTACCGGGAGGAGTCTTCATCCAACCGGGCCGAAGTCCTCAACAAATCCGGCAGAAGTGGTCCTCCAGACGGGCAGAAATGATCCTCCAGACGGGCAGAAGTCTTCATCCAGACGGCATCTTCTATCTTCATCCATCCGGCGCGTAGCGGGTCCATCTTCAAGACATCCGACGCGGAGCATCCTCTTCTTTCCACGGCGACTGAAGAATAAAGGTTCCTTTAAGTGACGTCATCCAAGATGGCGTCCCTTAGATTGCAATTGGCTGATAGAATTCTATCAGCCAATCGGAATTAAGGTAGGAAAAATCCTATTGGCTGATGCAATAGGATTGATCTGGCATTCTATTGGTTATTCCAATCGGCCAATAGAATGTCAGCTCAATCCTATTGGCTGATTGCATCAGCCAATAGGATTTTTTCTACCTTAATTCCGATTGGCTGATAGAATTGTATCAGCCAATCGGAATTGAAGGGACGCCATCTTGGATGACGTCACTTAAAGGTACCTTCATTCTTCAGTCGCCGTGGAAAGAAGAGGATGCTCAGTGTTGGATGTCTTGAATATGGACCCGCTCTGCGCCGGATGGATAAAGATAGAAGATGCAGTCTGGATGAAGACTTCTGCCCGTCTGGAGGACCACTTCTGCCCGTCTAGAGGACCACTTCTGCCGGATTCGTTGAGGACTTCGGCCCGGTTGGATGAAGACTTCTCCCGGTAAGGTGATCTTCAAGGGGTTAGTGTTAGGTTTTTTTAAGGGGGTATTGGGTGGGTTTTAGAGTAGGGTTGGTTGTGTGGGTGGTGGGTTTAATATTGGGGGGATTTGTAATTTTTTTTACAGGTAAAAGAGCGGATTACTTTGGGGCAATGCCCCGCAAAAGGCCCTTTTAAGGGCTATTTGTAATTTAGTGTAGGGTAGGGCTTTTTTATTTTTTTTGGGGGGGGGGGGTTATTTTGTTAGGAGGATTAGATTAGGTGTAATTAGTTTAAAAATCTTGTACAGGTAGCCCTCAGTTTACGCCGGGGTTAGGTTCCAGAAGGAATGGTTGTAAATCGAAACCGTTGTAAATTGAAACCCAGTTTATAATGTAAGTCAATGGGAAGTGAGGGAGATAGGTTCCAGGCCCCTCTCAAAATTGTCATAAGTAACACCTAATACATTATTTTTAAAGCTTTGAAATGAATACTTTAAATGCTAAACAGCATTATAAACCTAATAAAATAATCACACAACACAGAATATATAATTAAACTAACTAAAATATATATAATAAATATATAACTAAACTAACTAAAAAGTTAAATGAACAAAAACATTTGCTAAACAGCATTATAAACCTAATAAAATAATCACACAACACAGACTTCACTTGCATTTTTCGGAAAACAGTTCTATCTATGCATTCCAATCTGGACTGATTTATAGACAGGAAGATCTTGTTCCTTTGAAATCTGCTCGGTAGCTCAGGTCTGGTTAAACTGATTAATTTCAGCTTACTTGGCTGCAACATAAGCAGACAGCTCCACCTACTGGCTATTTTAATAAATGCACTCAATGCTTTTCAATAGCAGTCACATGACTGGAAAAAAAGGTTGTTATTCTGAAACGGTGTAAATTGAACCGTTGTAAAGCGAGGGCCACCTGTAATTTGTTTATTATTTTCTGTAATTTAGTGGGGTTTTTTGTACTTTAGCTAATTCTATTTAATTGTATTTAATTTAGGGAATTAATTTAATTATAGTGTAGTGTTAGGTGTTATTGTAACTTAGGTTAGGGTTTATTTTACAGGTACTTTTATATTTATTTTAGCTAGGTAGTTTATTAAATAGTTAATAACTATTTAGTAACTATTCTACCTAGTTAAAATAAATACAAACTTGCCTGTAAAATAAAAATAAACCCTAAACTAGATACAATGTAATTATTAGTTATATTGTAGCTATTTTAGGGTTTATTTTATAGGTAAGTATTTAGTTTTAAATAGTAATAATTTAGTTAATTATAGTAATTTTATTTAGATTTATTTAAATTATATTTAAGTTAGGGGGGTTAGGGTTAGATTTAGGGGTTAATATGTTTATTATAGTGGCGGCGACGTTGGGGGCGGCAGATTAGGGGTTAATAAGTGTAGGTAGGTTGCGTCGACATTTGGGGGAGGAAGATTAGGGGTTAATAAATATAATGTAGGTGTTGGCGATGTTGGGGGCAGCAGATTAGAGGGTCATAAGTATAATGTAGGTGGCGGCGGTGTGCGGCAGATTAGGGGTTAATAATATAATGCAGGTGTCGGCGATGTCGGGGCAGCAGATTAGGGGTTAATAAGTGTAAGATTAGGGGTGTTTAGACTCAGGGTTCATGTTAGGGTGTTAAGTGTAGACATAAATTTTATTTCCCCATAGGAATCAATGGGGCTGCGTTAGGAGCTAAACGCTGCTTTTTTGCAGTGTTAGACTTTTTTTCATCCGGCTCTCCCCGTTGATTCCTATGGGGAAATCGTGCACGAGCACGTTACACCAGCTCACCGCTAACGTAAGCAGCGCTGGTATTGGAGTGCGGTAATGAGCAAAATTTTGCTCAACATTCACTTCTTGTCTTTTAACGACAGGTTTGTAAAAACCCGTAATACCATCTCTGTCTGTAAGTGAGCGGTGAGCATAAACTGCTCGTTAACACTGCACAGCCTCTAACGCAAAACTGGTAATCTAGGTGTTTGGGTTTGTCACTAAAAACCCCCCCATAAATTATACTTACCTGATAATTACCTTTTCTTCTGATGGAAAGACTCCACAGCTGCATTCATTACTTTTGGGAAATAAGAACCTGGTCACCAGGAGGAGGCAAAGACACCCCAGCCAAAGGCTTAAATACTCCTCCCACTCCCCTCATCCCCCAGTTATTCTGCCGAGGCACAAGGAACAGCAGATTAAATATCAGGGTGAAAGGTGCCAGAAGATGTAAGGACGCCCCACACAAAATTACGGGTATGGAGCTGTGGACTCTTTCCATCAGAAGAAAAGGTAATTATCAGTTAAGCATAATTTATGTTTTTCTTCTTAAATGGAAAGAGTCCACAGCTGCATTCATTACTTTTGGGAAAAAAATACCCAAGCTATAGAGCCAATAAAAAACCCTGCTTTGTCCGAAGCTGAGAAAATTTTAAGAGGAAAAGCCCCAAAGGCACTGACTCGCAGTTAGTCCAGAAGCCAAACTTGAGACTGCAAACGGACTCGACTGAGCCAACAGTCCTCCAGGAGACATCGTCGCCCGACAGACGGTCCACCACCACTCACCCCCCACAAATGAAGGGGACACCAGCCAAAACCCCCAAGGGAACAAGCCAAAGGAGAACCGAGGAAACCGAAAGGTCCCCTAATACAAAAAAAGAACACCTCCAAAAGTGAGTCCAGCTCACAGAGACCCAAAGGGACCCAGACAGGGAAAGGAGGCCACTCCTATACCAGCCAAAACCCGGGATAAGACCGGGCACAGAGACAGAACAGACGTCTCTCCAACATCCTGCAAGCACGGAATGCAACTGAAGAGGCAAAGTCCTCCCAGTGTCCGACCATAGAATACCAAGGCATTCGACCATGAAAAAGTATGTAATACACCCAGGTGAAAAACCCCAAGTTTGATAACACAGAGTCCATAACAGGACGATACAGAGAGTACTTGCGAGGAAGAAGCAGTCAAGCAAGAAACAGACCACAAAAGCATCCCCCGGACAGAGGGCACGCTCCAGGCAACCTAAGTCGCCAGACCTACACACAGGTCCCTAAAAAGGGGAACACAAAACCTCAATTGAGACCCCCCCGAGAAGGAGAGTATACCCTCAAAACCCGAAGGAAGAGTAAACACCTTCTGAAATCAATGAAGCAAGTTGAAAGGAAAATCTATACCTTAGCAGACTGAGCTAACACATCCAAAGGAGACTGCGAACTGAACGCAGCACCTTAGACCACTCGGCCATCCTGACCTACAGACCCACACCCAGCTGGACCAACCCAGCCTCAGGGATCCAAGACATGGGAACAAAAAATCCCGAAACAGGTACAGGAACGAGCGTAAGGATAGCACAGTCATCCTCACAGAGTACAAGTACAACCCAACTCTGAAAACAGACAACAAGGCCATAGACCTAAGGATCTATCAAAATAAAGGCCCAACAAGTCTGACTTGGAGCCAGCAAGACCCCAGGGGGAACCAATCCCACCTTTCCGCCTCCCATCCAGGAGAAGCCCCAAGCAAGGACTCCATCTCCATAGGGAGGAGAATATCTCTTAAAGAAAAGGGATGATGCCGGAAGGGCAACAACTCCTCAAGGCCCGAAACCACCGGCTAATGGGAAGATAAATTCCCAACACAGATGTCCTAGAAAGTACAAGTAGCATGAAAAGCAGAGGCACAGCCAACCCTTTCACATGCAGAGCAGGGAATCCACGGGAACACTGGCAAGCTGACCAGGGGAATGCAACCCTAAGGCGCACCAGAAATTGGACATCCAGCACCAGCAGCTGGGTATGAACCAACAACCCTTGAGGCGCAAGCCACACAGTTATCACTAGATGACATGGGCTACTCTTGTGGCAAAGAGTAAAAAATACTCCGAAAACCTAGCCAACCATGACCAGGTCAGGTAGATGGAGTAAGGACATAGCCCAAGTTCCCACAACCCCGACCAGCCCTGAGATCCAAGATTCCAAAACCACCCAAAACTGGGTCAGGAAAAAGGCCAAGCGAAGATTAAGCAACTGGAAGTCTCAGGGAGAAAAACAGTTCCGGGCACCTAATAGTTCAGGCAAACCTTACCCTAGAACTAAACACCCCAACTGGCCAAATAGCCAGACACAAGGGATGCATATCCAGAGAATCCGGATAGCGAGAAGAACTCGAAATCCCCGACCAAGGGAAGGAACCACCCCATATCTAAAATCCAACGCTTCAAGGAGCTATAAGTCGTATGAAGATACTTCTCAAAGCCTCCGGACAACCAAGGGATACCTTGAGGTCAAAATCCTACTAGCAGGACTAGTCTCCCTATCACCTCCGCACAAGCAGAGGTCACAAGGAAGAAAAAGGCACTAAGCCTACCCAGCTCCCGAAAACCCCGAGCTAAACAAAGTCCCCGCAGGGAACAACCATCACCCGGAAACACAGATCCCTAAAAGGAGATCCAACTCACCTGGAGACAATGGATAAAGACCCAAAGATCTCTTATAACTCAGACAGACAGTACACGTCAAAGAGTAAGAGCTGGATCTAGATACACTATAAACAGCTTACGCGTACACCTGCAAGGTGTGAAGAGCTGCAACTGGTTTCAAACTGCAAACCTTCCGCATGCTAGACAGCTATCCTGTACTGTTGGATCAAGCCCAAAAGGACAAATCCAGAGGCCTAAAAATGAAGGCCAAACTGCTTAACTGAGGTAAGGGGCGTTAAGCCCTCCAACAGTCCACCACATGGAGGAGGCTCTAGGTTCTGATGAAATCAGATGTCAGATAGAGTAATGCAGCGGGAAACTCCACTGCCCAACCATCTATGACTGAAGGCTTTAAGGACTGGACATTCCTTCCCGCCTCACTGACCCACAGGTCCTCAAGAATGCTTAGTTGAACATGAAAAAAAAACCAATGATAACCTGAGCACTTGGCGCTTCTACCGAACCAGCCGAGCAGAACAGCGCCACGTGTCTGAACAGCCGCAAGACCGAACAAACCCGACAGGACCAGCCTGAACCTAGGGTCCTACCAGCAAGCTGCATAAATTGTCCCTCATAGGGGAAAAAACAGAAAACAGACATCCCATCGGATATAAATAAAATATAAGGCAACCCGGGAGCTTAACGCCTAAAAAAAGACACAGGCCTACCCGCAGGACCAGCCAAACGGAGTCCTATCTTTCAAAAACTGGGAAAGATCTGAAACAAATGACAATTAGGAGATAACCTCATCCCCAAATGTCTAATGAAGTGCAACATTCAAATTAGCAGACTGAAAATCCCCATATCTGGTAACGATAGGGTCACAATAACTGAAAAACATGTCTGAGCAATACGCGAAGGCGCACAATCCTGTAACGAAAGGCACAACACTCAGGGACAGTTACACTCGCGGGGAACCGTAGAGCCCTCGCCAAGGCGGAAGGCCCGGGACAATAGGGCACGAGTAAATTCTCAAATAAACGTCTGGACTCTGCGGACGAACAATCGCCAACATTATGTGGAAGCGAAAACGTGCTGCAACCTCCGGGGGGAACACGTGACCCTGCATGGAGGAATCAGAAACTGGGTTACCCACATGTGTAGAAGTATGAAATGGTAGGGAATTCGCCTCTCGGAGGACAGGACCCTCAGAGGCGGATGGCTCAGCAGTCCTTTGATTCCCCGAGCCCGAGGAACAAGGCGCTCTAAAATGGCATACGGAACAAAACTAGCCGACGTGTCAACGAGGCCAATCTGGATTCCTCCCCGGACACAGAATCTGAAATCAAAATAGTCTCGTATCAGAATCCTCGGTAACTGAATCTGAAACGAGCACAGTCTCTGCATCAGAATCCTCCATAACTGGATAGAGGAAATATCAATATGGTTTAAAGTATGAAAACAAAAATGGCACATGACACCCACAATGGCTGGGGCACTCACCACCTCCTATGACCAGACCCCTGCAGACTAGAATATCTCCTTCGCCACACTGTCAGGAATGCGGAAATAGGGAACGGAACGCAATCACGCCTGAACACAAGGTGAACCAAACAGTCCAAAAAAGCTTGCCCAACCAAAAAGGCTGCGTCACTTCCAAAGGCCTCAAAGTTCCAACCACGAGCCTATAAATATCACACAAACGCAGGTTGAATCACATAATCATGATTATAAACCCCCCTGTTCAATAACCCCCTCAGGAGATATTAACCCTCAATTCCAAGATAATAACAGAGACTCACTGAGACCCATATGTCATATAGTTAGACCCGTAAAGGTGTGGTAACCTCTCGGGAAAACATTCACATTACAGTACATTGACGACAAAGTAAAATTAAACGATCTTACTGGAATCTATGCCGTGAAACAGGAACACGGCCTTTCAAGTGTGACGAATAGTGGCATCGCCTCTGCCATGGACTTGAGAGAAGAAAGCAGGCAGAGGAGCGAAGTTCGACAACGCCGATTGCTTGAGGAGCTGTTAATATGAGTCGGGATGGTTTCGCAGAAAGACTCTCACTGCATCTCCGGACTCTAACTTTCATCCAAGCCCTCACTGAGAGACTGACAGGACTACTTAAAACTCCTGTCCCATGCCGAAGAGTACTACCCTCCATAAGAGACAAAAAAATAAAATTAAAAAATTCTGACACGTCTCTGCCAACCTCCTGGGGTTAGTGGGAGGAGTATTTAAGCCTTTTAGCTGGTAAGGGTAATAGCATTGTAATGTAGGGATTTATCCTCTCACCTGACACTTTCCACCCTCCCTGATCTCTACCTGATCGCTCCCAAACAGCTACCCCGCCACACTCCTCACCAGCATCTTAGGTCCTGGCAGTCTGCCAGTTGTTCTTTTTTAATTATTATTTTTTGTCTGCCACCTTCTCAACCCTGCCAACTCCCTGATCCCTCCCAAACAGCTTTTTAACTTTCCCCCTTCCCACTAGTGGCAGCCATCTTAGGTACTGGCAGCTGTCTGCCAATACCCAGTTTATAGTATTTTTTGTTTAATACATTTTTTTCTGCAATGTATGGGTCCCCCCTCATCCTCCACACGATAATTTTGTAGGGCCCCCTCTGAAGTTCCCTACCACACTTCCCACCAGCACCAACAAAGGATGACGTAGATAGAGATCCATTTGGGCAATGGGGTTAAACTCAAAATTGTATGCCCCCATATAATGTATAAACACAACAACTTTCTAATACAGTTTTAATTATCTACCCTGTGTTTCTTGTAATTTAATTTTAAAAATTGTAGTGCTTATACTGCCCAAAGAAGCTTGTTGCATTCCGTGAAATGCAGAACCCTGAGCCCCTACATGATGCTTCTTATATTTATCCATAAGTGGCAAAGCAGTGAATAATGTCTGATGCATAAACCAAATTAACTTTTAAGTCCCTTTAAGAATGGTACTTACTTGCTTGTGGGTAGTGAATTTGGGGTTCTTTGGCAGCATTTTCAAACATTTCTGGCCTGACAAAACAAAATAAATTTAATATGAAATAACACATTTGCAAATGTTCAGCACCTTCCAATAACAAAATCTATATCCATACTTTTTTATAATGAATTTGATCTTGGATTTGTTTCTGAGAATCTTTTCTAATCTTGGGATCCCAAATGTTGATGGTCTACGGAATGGAACACCCTCAGGAAGACCTTCTACGTAGAAATCTTCTGGGTACGATTCAAATAGTGCAAATGGTACTTTAAATGGTTCTTTCAAACCTAAAGCCTCTCCTGCAGACAAATAAATATTGATTTAAACAAAACAAAGAAGCAAATATATATCCTTATTATTAGCATAAGCTTTTTTAAGAGTTTAGCTTAAAATGATGGGCCACTCTAAGTGTTTCTTTATATATATATATATATATATATATATACATACAGTATATATACACACACACATCCTTCATGTTCAGAATGACAAAAGAAAAATTCTGTTCATCTAGGTTATCATCCACTTGGAGATGGCCAATGCTTTTCAGCACTGCTCTGTGGGCTTCTCCACTTCTTGCTCCTGCCATTTTCTATATTATTATTATTTTTTATTTTTTTAATCTACACAAATCGTAGGAGGGACAGACAAAATGAAAAACAGCATAGACTGCAGACAGCAAAGGAGTCATGCATCTGATAAGGAGAAAAGTTAGGCCTTCATGTGCTGTCACTCCGAATATGACAACATTGATTTGATCATTAAGTATATATATTGATTTATCTTATGTTCATGAGCTTGTGAAATAGAATTATATACTGTGTCTGTACCAAAACAGACCACCTGAGATGGCAAATGTAAGCGTAGGAAACTCCCACAATGTTAAAACATTAAAGATATCAAGGAAGGAAAGAGGACAAACTGAGATACCAAGGGACAGAAATATACAAGGTCACTGAGCAGAGATGAAGTAGAGGTTTATATTCCCTGCGCTGGGTTGTGTAAGCTCCCAAAACCAAAGGGCCCCCTCAAAGCTCTTGAAGATTGCTTGAAAAAGGCTGAGAATACAGCCGAAACGCGTTGCTATACACTTCTACAGACAACAGTCAGGACCCAGTACTGTTTTTGGAGACATTCACTTGCCGTAGAGCAGGCACTAGCAAGTCATGTGGACATAAAAAGATCAGTTGTGGATATACTCCACACCACAGGACTACCACTTTCTTTGGAGACACCAGCTTACCATAGAGCCGGCATCAGCAAGTTACGTGGTTGGAAACCCTCCACGCTACAGGATTGCTGCAGCTTCAAAATCGGTGGATAGACTCCATGTCACAGGACTAACGCTTCCTTTGGAAACACCCGCTTACCGTAGAGCCGGCACCAGCAAGTTACGTGGTTGGAAACCCCCCACACTACAGGAGTGCTGCGGCTTCAAAATCGGTGGACCACTTCTAAACTTTCCAACACAGGATGTAAAGCTCGCTCAACCGATTCCTTGTTAGTGGCATACTAACGAAAAAAATTCTCTCAGATCGCTCATGTTCTGATAAAGGTAATACAAATGAAAAAAAACTTCTCTCTGATAAAGGTATTTTAACAAGCACTTACAGGCAATTATTGACTAATCTACACTCAAGGGACAGCACGTCCTTATTGCCTACCAACATTGTTTTGGATCTAAGAAACACTTGTAACATTACCACATTGATGAACTTTACAAATACATATATAGAACTTTGTTTCTAAGATTTTTAGTGCATAACATTTACTCTTTAGGTTGGCCAACCTTTTTTACTTGTATTTATTTTTTATTTCTATCTATGTACACATATGTATCCGCAGATGTGATTTCATTCTTGTTTTAAGAAACACATGTGTTATTTATGAACTCTGCACTCAATCTGTCTATTGTTTTTTATGATCTTTTATGGTTTTATATAGACTTAATAAATAGATTTTTAATTGAAACAATATAATTCTTATTGCCTTAAATAATTTTCTGTATAGACCAGTATAATCTCAATATTCCTGTTTGGTATCATAAAGAGTGAACTAATACTTCCAATATATAGTATTATATTACCACTAATTCTGGTGAATACAGAAGTATTATTTCTTAATCTTATTTCATTCATCCATCTATCTATCTATGTACTCATTTGAATGCTGCACTCTGGTGTAATTGCTTAGTTAGCGCTCCCTACACCTATCCACACACACTGAGCAGAGATGGCATTGAGAGTAACAGAAGAGGTAGGCAATCCTCTTGTGTGAATGGGAAACCGAACTGGGAATAATTAAAGAAAAAGAAGAGGAAAAAGAAGCAGAGAGAAAACAGAATTTATGCTTACCTGATAAATTACTTTCTCTTGCGGTGTATCCAGTCCACGGATTCATCCTTACTTGTGGGATATTCTCATTCCCTACAGGAAGTGGCAAAGAGAGCACACAGCAGAGCTGTCCATATAGCTCCCCCTCTAGCTCCGCCCCCCAGTCATTCGACCGACGATTAGGAGAAAAAGGAGAAACCATAGGGTGCAGTGGTGACTGTAGTTTAAACTAAAAATTTTAACCTGACTTAATTGCCAGGGCGGGCCGTGGACTGGATACACCGCAAGAGAAAGTAATTTATCAGGTAAGCATAAATTCTGTTTTCTCTTGCAAGGTGTATCCAGTCCACGGATTCATCCTTACTTGTGGGATACCAATACCAAAGCTTTAGGACACGGATGAAGGGAGGGAACAAGACAGGTAACCTAAACGGAAGGCACCACTGCTTGCAAAACCTTTCTCCCAAAAATAGCCTCCGAAGAAGCAAAAGTATCGAATTTGTAAAATTTGGCAAAAGTATGCAGTGAAGACCAAGTCGCTGCCTTACAAATCTGTTCAACAGAAGCCTCATTCTTGAAAGCCCATGTGGAAGCCACAGCTCTGGTGGAATGAGCTGTAATTCGTTCAGGAGGTTGCTGCCCAGCAGTCTCATAAGCCAATCGGATGATGCTTTTCAGCCAGAAGGAAAGAGAGGTAGCAGTCGCTTTCTGACCTTTCCTCTTACCAGAATAGACAACAAACAAGGATGATGTCTGTCTGAAATCCTTGGTTGCTTGTAAATAGAACTTCAAAGCACGAACCACATCAACGTTGTGTAAAAGCCGTTCCTTCTTTGAAGCTGGATTAGGACACAGGGAAGGAACAATGATTTCCTGGTTAATATTCTTATTAGAAACAACTTTAGGAAGAAAACCAGGTTTGGTACGCAAAACTACCTTATCTGCATGGAACACCAGATAGGGTGAATTACACTGCAAAGCAGACAATTCTGAAACTCTTCGAGCAGAAGAGATAGCTACCAAAAACAAAACTTTCCAAGATAATAACTTAATATCTATGGAATGTAAAGGTTTAAACGGAACCCCTTGAAGAACTGAAAGAACTAAATTTAGACTCCATGGAGGAGCCACAGGTTTATACACAGGCTTAATTCTGACTAAAGCCTGTGCAAACGCTTGAACGTCTGGTACTTCTGCCAGACGCTTGTGTAAAAGGATAGACAGAGCAGATATCTGTCCCTTTAAGGAACTAGCCGACAAACCTTTCTCCAATCCTTCTTGGAGAAAAGACAATATCCTTGGAATCCTAATCTTACTTCACAAGTAACCCTTGGATTCACACCAACAAAGATATTTCCGCCATATCTTATGGTAAATTTTCCTGGTGACAGGCTTTCTAGCCTGGATCAGAGTATCTATAACTGATTCAGAGAACCCACGCTTAGCTAGAATTAAGCGTTCAATCTCCAAGCAGTCAGCTGCAGAGAAACTAGATTTGGATGCTTGAATGGGCCCTGTATTAGAAGATCCTGCCTCGTTGGCAGTGTCCATGGTGGGACAGATGACATGTCCACTAGGTCTGCATACCAAGTCCTGCGTGGCCACGCAGGCGCTATCAGAATTACCGAAGCCTTCTCCTGTTTGATTCTGGCTACCAGCCGAGGGAGAAGGGGAAACGGTGGAAAGACATAAGCCAGATTGAAGGACCAAGGCGCTACTAGAGCATGTATGAATGCCGCCTTGGGGTCCCTGGACCTGGATCCGTAAAGAGGAAGTTTGGTGTTCTGACGGGATGCCATCAGATCCAATTCTGGAATGCCCCATAGCTGGGTCAGCTGAGCAAAAACCTCCGGGTGGAGTTCCCACTCCCCCGGGTGAAAAGTCTGACGACTTAGAAAATCCGCCTCCCAGTTGTCTACTCCTGGGATGTGAATTGCAGATAGATGGCAGGAGTGATCCTCCGCCCACCTGATTATTTTGGTTACTTCCTTCATCGCTAGGAAACTCTTTGTTCCCCCCTGATGATTGATGTACGCTACAGTCGTGATGTTGTCCAACTGAAATCTGATGAATTTGGCCGCCGCTAGTTGAGGCCATGCCTGGAGTGTGTTGAATATCACTCTCAGTTCCAAAATGTTTATCGGGAGCAGAGACTCTTCCCGAGACCATAGGCCCTGAGCTTTCAGGGAGTCCCAGACCGCACCCCAGCCTAACAGACTGGCGTCGGTCGTTACAATGATCCACTCCGGTCTGCGGAAACACATTCCCTGAGACAGGTGATCCTGAGACAACCATCAGAGAAGAGAATCTCTGGTTTTCTGGTCCAGTTGTATTTGAGGAGACAAATCTGCATAATCCCCATTCCACTGTTTGAGCATGCACAGTTGCAGTGGTCTGAGATGTATTCGAGCAAATGGGACTACGTCCATTGCCGCTACCATTAATCCGATTACCTCCATGCACTGAGCTACAGATGGCCGAGGAATGTAATGAAGAACTCGGCAAGTAGTTAAAAGCTTTAATTTTCTGACCTCCGTCAGAAATATCTTCATTTCTACCGAGTCTATTAATGTTCCAGAACAATCTCCGTATGAGCTTTGGCTCTGGGAAAAGACGACGCCTGTATTAAGATGTCGTCCAGATAAGGTGCTACTGCAATGCCCTGCGGTCTTAGTACCGCCAGAAGGGACCCTAGCACTTTTGTGAAAATTCTGGGAGCGGTGGCCAACCCGAAGGGAAGGGCCACAAACTGGTAATGCTTGTCCAGAAAGGCGAACCTTAGGAACTGATGATGATCTTTGTGGATAGGAATATGTAGGTACGCATCCTTTAGATCCACGGTAGTCATATATTGACCTTCCTGGATCATTGGTAAGATTGTCCGAATGGTCTCCATCTTGAATGATGGAACTCTGAGGAATTTGTTTAGAATTTTTAGATCCAGGATTGGCCTTAAAGTTCCTTCCTTTTTGGGAACCACAAACAGGTTTGAGTAAAAACCCAGTCCTTGTTCTGTAATTGGAACTGGATATATCACTCCCATCTTGAGTAGATCTTCTACACAGCGTAAGAACGCCTCTTTCTTTGTCTAGTCTGAAGACAGACGAGAAATGTGGAACCTTCCCCTTGGAGGGGAGTCCTTGAATTCTAGAAGATATCCCTGAGTAACGATTTCTAATGTCCAGGGATCGGGAACATCTCTTGCCCAAGCCTGAGTGAAGAGAGAGAGTCTGCCCCCTACCAGATCCGGTCCCGGATCGGGGGCTACCCCTTCATGCTGTCTTAGTAGCAGCTGCAGGCTTCTTGGCCTGTTTACCCTTGTTCCAGCCCTGCAAAGGCTTCCAGGTTGCCTTGGGCTGTGAAGCGTTACCCTCTTGCTTTGCAGTTGCAGAGGTTGAAGCAGGACCGCTCCTGAAGTTGTGAAAGGAATGAAAATTAGCCTTGTTTTTAGCCTTAAAAGGCCTATCTTGCGGGAGAGCATAGCCCTTACCCCCGGTGATATCCGAAATAATCTCTTTCAACTCGGCCCTGAAAAGGGTCTTTCCCTTGAAAGGGATATTTAGTAATTTTGTTTTGGACGACACATCGGCCGACCATGACTTGAGCCAAAGCGCTCTGCACGCCATAATGGCGAAACCTGAATTTTTTGCCGCTAACTTAGCTAATTGCAACGCGGCATCTGTGATAAAAGAATTAGCCAGCTTTAAAGCTTTAATTCTATCCATAATTTTGTCATATGAGGTCTCCCTCTGGAGCGACTCCTCCAGCGCCTCAAACCAGAAAGCCGCTGCAGTAGTTACAGGAATAATGCAGGCGATCGGTTGTAGAAGGAACCCTTGTTGAACAAAAATTTTCTTTAGTAAACCTTCTAATTTTTTATCCATAGGATCTTTAAACGCACAACTGTCTTCAATTGGAATGGTTGTGCGCTTAGCCAGCGTAGAAACTGCTCCCTCTACCTTAGGGACCGTCTGCCACGAGTCCCGCCTGGGGTCAGTAATGGGGAACATTTTCTTAAAAATAGGAGGGGGAACAAAAGGGACACCTGGACTTTCCCACTCTCTGGTAACAATATCCGCAACCCTTTTAGGGATCGGAAACGAATGAGTGTATACAGGGACCTCTAGGTATTTGTCCATTTTTCACAATTTCTCTGGAATCACCATAGGGTCACAATCATCCAGAGTGGATAGAACCTCCCTAAGCAATACGCGGAGGTGTTCCAACAAATTTAAAAGCTAATGAATCTGAATCTGCCCATTGAGAAACCTTTCCTGAGTCAGAAATTTCTCCCTCAGACATCACATCCCTCGCCCCTACATCAGAGTGTTGTGAGGGTACGTCAGATAAACCTCCCAAAGCTTCCGACTGCTCATAATCTGTTCTTAAAACAGAGCTATCTTGCTTTGTAGGAAAAACTGGCAGTTTGGATAGAAAGGCCGCAAGGGAATTATCCATAACTGTCGCTAGTTGTTGCAATGTAATAGGTGCCAATGCACTAGAGGTACTAGGTATTGCTTGCACGGGCGTAACTGGTGGTGACACTGGGGGAGAGGAAGGTGGACTATATTCATTACCTTCAGTCAGAGAATCATCTTGGGCTACATTTTTAAGTGACACAATATGATCTTTAAATTGTATAGACACATTAGTGCACTTGGGACACATTTTAAGTGGGGGTTCCACCATGGCTAGTGAACACATAGAGCAATTCTTTTCCTTAGTGTCAGACATGTTAAACAGATTAGTATTATATGCAAACAGGCTTGGAAAACACTTAAATCAAATAAAAAACACAATTTGAAAAAAAGGTACTGTGCCTTTAAGAAATAAAAAGCGCACATAATTTTATAAAACAGTGAAAAATGCACCAAATCATTTGAAATTTTCACAGTATGTGCCTAATGCTTCGATATGATTGCACACCAATTTTCAGCCTGATTAACCCCTTAATACCCAAACCGGAGCAGTTTAAAGCCCACAACCGGTTTCAAAACTACAGCACCTTGCCACAGCAATGTGCTGTGGCCCTACCTTCCCTTATGGATTAGTTAAGGGGAAAAACAGCTTCTGTGAGTCCCTCAAGCAGTCTCTGGACCCTCCACGTGAAGCAGCATGAACTGTCTGGAGAAATTAACTGCGCAACAGAGGCGCAAAATTAGGGCCCCTCCCACTCCCTCCGGAGTTGTGAGGCCCTCAAAGTCACACTTAGTTGACTAAATATATGCCATGTAGATAAAAAAAAAACTAATAAACACTAAACACACCAAAGGTGTTTAAAAGTGTCTACCAAAGAGTATTTGCTAAATAAAATAATCGATTGCCCTTTCACAGTGTCCACCAGCCTATTGAGCCCTGTTAAATAAGACCTTATTCTATACTAAGTCTCAGAAAATGGCTTACCCTTCCCTCTTGGGAATTCTTGTCAGTCTTCTAGCATTATCGTGTCTTGACTAGAAAAAAATGACTGAAACATACCTTAGTGCAGTTAAGCCTGCAAACTGTTCCCCCCAACTGAAGTTTTCTGGTACTCCTCAGTCCTGTGTGGGAACAGCAGTGGATTTTAGTTACAACATGCTAAAATCATTTTCCTCTCAGCAGAAATCTTCATCACTTTTCTGCCAGAGAGTAAATAGTACAAACCGGTACCATTTAAAAATAACAAACTTTTGATTGAAGATATAAAACTACAAATCTAACACCACATTCACTTTACCCTCCCGTGGAGATGCCCTACTGCTAGAGCGGCAAAGAGAATGACTGGGGGGCAGAGCTAGAGGGGGAGCTATATGGACAGCTCTGCTGTGTGCTCTCTTTGCCACTTCCTGTAGGGAATGAGAATATTCCACAAGTAAGGATGAATCCGTGGACTGGATACACCTTGCAAGAGAAATAGGGTTTTAGAAACTGAAGGTGTATAGTATAAACTATGCACTCAAGTTAACATGTTTTGGCATACATTACATAATAAAAAGGATGCTGTTCAGGGGAGAGGGAGATCTAAGCAAGAAGTATGTGATTACCAATATAGTGAGAATCGAGCATCAGCATACACCAGATACATAATTAGCAATGTAGTACATTCATTACTCATGATACTGCAACATTTCAGCATAACCCATACAAACAGCACTATAATACACACACTATTTATTATATAGCCATATATCAGAATACACTGCATGTAGCCATAATATAGTGAGATACCATTGTACCCACATATTTATTATGTATTATGAGTATATGCATTGTCCATTAAAAAGTCTTAGCAGAAACATGGAATTAGCTGTATTGTATTTGTATCCTTCGTAATATGCCAGTATAAAAATAGAATATGTATATCATATACTATATTTGTATAAAAAATAGATATGTATCCGCAGATGTGATTTAATTCTTATTTTAAGAAACACGTGTTATTTATTAACTCTGCACTCGATCTGTCTATTGATTTTTATGATCTTTTATGGTTTTATATAGACTTAATAAATAGATTTTTCATTGAAACAATATAATTCTTATAGTCTTAAAAATGTTTCTGTATAGACCAGTATAATCTCAATATTCCTGTTTGGTATCATAAAGAGTGAACTAATACTTCCAATATAAAGTATTATATTACCACTAATTCTGGTGAATACACAAGTATTATTTCTTTATCTTATTTCATTCATCCTTCTATCAATGTACTCATTTGAACGCTGCACTCTGGTGTAATTGCTTACACACTGAGCAGTCCCCTAGCAATAAAAGAAGTATCTCTAATACTTTCTTTTGGCGGAATCCAATTCTTGTCTAATCACTGAGATTCATATACCAGGTGTAGACAATTTGGAAGCGGATTATCTCAGCCATCAGATTCTACATCCAGGGAGCTCTCTCATCCTTTCCTGCCTCGACTACTGCAACTCCATCCTCTCTGGTCTCCCTAGCTGAAACCTAGCTCCTTTACAATCCATAATGAATGCCTCTGCCAGGCTCATCTTCCTTCGCTGTTCCTCTGCCGCACCTCTCTGTCAATCCATTCACTGGCTTCCTCTTGCCTCCAGGATTAAACACAAAATTCTCACTCTGACACACAAAGCCCTCAATTGCATGGCTCCCCCCTACATCTCAGACCTTGTCTCCAGATACTCTACCTCCCAACCCCTTCGCTCCGCTCATGATCTCCTACTCTCCCCTCCTCTCTTTTTACTTCCTCACATTCCTGTTTACAAGATTTCTCCAGACTGGCTCCCATCTTATGGAACTCTCTGACTCGATCCATAAGACTCTCCCCTGGTTTTAAAAGCTTCAAGTGCTCCCTGAAGACTCTACTACTCAGTGATGCATACAACCTACACTAACCTTCCTATCTCCACTGCTATCCCCTTAAACCCCATAGCATGTAAGCCTATGAGCCCAGCTGTTTGTAGTCCACCTTCATAAAAGCCGACTACAACAGTGCAACTCTCGGCAGGACCCTCTACCCATTTGATCCCTGTAATTGTTTTTTTATATACCAGCTATGTTCATAGCGCTGCAGAACCTGTTAGCGCTCTACAAATACCTGATAATAATAATATGAACAGAATAATGCCAGTAATACACAAGGTATATACAGTGTGGCAAAAAAGTATTTAGGCAGCCACCAATTGTGCAAGTTCTCCCACTTAAGAAGATGAGAGAGGCCTGTAATTTTCATCATAGGTATACCTCAACGATGAGAGACAAAATGTGGAAACAAATCCAGACAATCACATTGTCTGATTTGGAAAGAATTTATTTGCATATTATGGTGGAAAATAAGTATTTGGTCACCTACAAACAAGCAAGATTTCTGGCTCTCACAGACCTGCATCTTCTTCTTTAAGAGGCTCCTCTGTCCTCCACTCATTACCTGTATTAATGGCACCTGTTTGAACTTGTTATCAGTATAAAAGACACCTGTCCACAACCTCAAACAGTCACACTCCAAACTCCACTATGGTGAAGACCAAAGAGCTGTCGAAGGTCACCAGAAACAAAATTGTAGACCTGCACCAGGCTGGGAAGACTGAATCTGCAATAGGCAAGCAGCTTGGTGTGAAGATATCAACTGTGGGAGCAATAATTAGAAAATGGAAGACATACAAGACCACTGATAATCTTCCTCGATCTGGGGCTCCACGCAAGATCTCACCAAATGATCACAAGAACGCTGAGCAAATATCCCAGAACCACACGGGGGGACCTAGTGAATGACCTGCAGAGAGCTGGGACCAACGTAACAAAGGCTACCATCAGTAACACACTACGCCGCCAGGGACTCAGATCCTGCAGTGCCAGACGTATCCCCCTGCTTAAGCCAGTACATGTCCGGGCCCGTCTGAAGTATGATAGAGAGCATTTGGATGATCCAGAAGTGGATTGGGAGAATGTCATATGGTCAGATGAAACCAAAGTAGAACTGGTTGGTAGAAACACAACTCGCCGTGTTTAGAGGAGAGAGAATGCTGAGTTGCAACCAAAGAACACCATACTTACTGTGAAGCATGGGGGTGGCAACATCATGCTTTGGGGCTGTTTCTCTGCAAAGGGAACAGGACGACTGATCCGTGTACATGAAAGAATGAATGGGGCCATGTATCGTGAGATTTTGAGTGTAAACCTCCTTCCATCAGCAAGGGCATTGAAGATGAAACGTGGCTGGGTCTTTCAGCATGACAATGATCCCAAACACACCGCCCGGGCAACGAAGGAGTGGCTTCGTAAGAAGCATTTCAAGGTCCTGGAGTGGCCTAGCCAGTCTCCAGATCTCAACCCCATAGAAAACCTTTGGAGGAAGTTGAAAGTCTGTGTTGCCCAGCGACAGCCCCAAAACATCACTGCTCTAGAGGAGATCTGCATGCAGGAATGGGCCAACATACCAGCAACAGTGTGTGACAACCTTGTGAAGACTTACAGAAAACGTTTGACCTCTGTCATTGCCAACAAAGGATATATAACAAAGTATTGAGATGAACTTTTGATATTGACCAAATACTTATTTTTCACCATTATTTGCAAATAAATTCTTTCCAAATCAGACAATGTGATTGTCTGGATTTGTTTCCACATTTTGTCTCTCATAGTTGAGGTATACCTATGATGAAAATTACAGGCCTCTCTCAACTTCTTAAGTGGGAGAACTTGCACAATTGGTGGCTGACTAAATACTTTTTTGCCCCACTGTATTATAGCTTCTGAAGCTGTTATAAGAGTATATACTGTTTAATGTTAACTAAAGGAACCTCTAGCTTGACAGCAGAATAAAAAGCCATGCCAATTATAAGCATTAAAATGTGCCATGATATTAAGCTGGTAAAATGAATGTGTGACCTACCTCCTGAGGAAAAATATAACAATGTTAGCATTTAATGCTCCCAAGCATTAGCATCCCTAGCATTTAAATGCTCCCAAGTAGATGGACACAATTGGCAATACAGAAAGCCAATTAGTAGAGAGTATACACTTACCTTTTAGATTATTTTGCCCAGGAACCTAGGCATAAAGGGACTGTGAAACTGTAAAGGAGTCTGGCTTAAAACTATCTGGTGCCAGGGCCTACCATTGATAATGCAAGGTATGAGGTTTAAGGATTTCCAATGTCTAACAAGATAAGTATCCCATTTTTTAGAGCAGTAATTTCAGAACTGCCTAATTCTCCAAGGGCAAGTTAAAAAAATCTGTTGTGGGAGAGAACCCCAAGGGGATAGCCAACTGAACACTTTTAAACAGCTTCTGTGGCATTTCTACTTTTATGATAGGACGTAGGAGACAGACAGTTTACTTCTCCCTACAAATGTATCTTGTTCATGTTTTGACATATCAAATGGTTTAACAGATTCAAAACATATAGTTTAAACTGTAAAACAAGTGTTTTCCAACCTAATGCACAAGGACCAGAAGGAAGTCTTCCAGTTCTTTTTACATCTGTCTCTTTATTCCCCAGATTGGAATTATTTTGCTGTATGGAATTATTTTGCTGTAGTACCATTAGGAATGCTTGTAAAGCACAGGCCTGGAATCCTGCACTGCATAGTATAGACCACTGGTTTTCAAACCTGTCCTCAAGTCTTCCCCAACAGGCCAGGTTTTCTGGATTACCTTGGATGAGAGCAGGTAAAATAACCATGTTTAATAATCAGCTGATTATTTCACCTGTGCTCCAGTTCAGATATCCACAAAATGTGGCTTGTTAGGGAGACCTGAGGACTGGTTTAAAAACCGGTGGTATAGACTGTTAAAGCAATGTTCATTTAACATGTGTTTATATAGAATCACAGGTATATTTTAATCACATTTGTATTTATCACTGACCTTCCAAATGAAAAACACATATTTCCCATATAGCCCTCATTTGAAAAGCACTTACCACATTTTTCATCAAATAAGGCTTCTACTTTTTGTTTAAGGTCTGTGATTTTGGCATTCCACGCCTCTGTTTGAAGAAAGAAACACAGTTAACTTTAGCAATTACTCGGTAAAACATGGAAATAGTTTTCTTATTAAATTGCATAATATTAAAAACTTTTATGATTCAGTAAGAGCAAGCATTAAAAAAAAATACAAACATTCCAATTATTCATCACACCTCATATAAACTTGAAAAGTTGTTTAATTGTTGGAGTCTAACAGTAGACTTTGGGGCATATTTATCAAAGACCGCTGCTCCATAACCTGTCCGCCTGCTCTGAGGCGGCAGACAGAAATCAACCCGATCAAATACGATCGGGTTGATTGACACCCCCTGCTAGTGGGGGGTGGCATTGCACCAGCAGTTCACAAGAACTGCTGGTGCAATGATAAATGCTGACAGCGTATGCCAAGCTGTCAGCATTTATTGATGTGCGGCGGACATGATACACTACATCGTATCATGTCCGCTCGCTCATTAATAAATTGACCCCTTTGTGTGTAATAGAGATGATGTAAATAAGTAATTATAAAAGGACGCAGCTCATTCTTGGAGGAGTGAGCACAATCCTTTGATGTGCATGCGCATCGGCTGTCATATATTACAGGACAAGGAAATTGGAGGGATATTAAACTACTGGGTACAACTACAGTAACAGAGTTACTACAAACCATGCTTTTGTATTTCCTAGTGTGGCTGTAGTGCTCTTTAAAGATGTTCTTTTATTTTAACCCCTTACGTTACCCAATAGTGAAGCTCTGTACTTTTCATTGGGGGGCTGCCATCTTAAAGCTTAAGTATTCTTGCACCACGAGAAAGAACCACTATTCATTCACAGATCAGGGACATTGTTGTCTTTTTCACAAGCCATATTGTGCACTTCAGGAGCTGTACATTTTTGCAGTGGCTGCATTGTTCTATATTATTTGTTATACAACTTTTAAACTGAGTAAAAAAACCTGCAAAAATGTAAAGCAATGTTCTTAATCTGTCAATGCTCATTACTTCCATCACAGGACGTAAGAATATTTGTGCTACAGTACGAAGATGTGGAGCTTTACTAAGCAGCACCTGTAAAGGCTTAAAGTAAGAGAATAGCTTTGAGCTGCAGGTACAGGAAGAAAAACAATATCATGCTGAGTAGTAACCCTGCAGTTTAAAGTCCCTTTAAGGCAATAAAACTTGTCAGAAAAAAACATAATTTATGCTTACCTGATAAATTTATTTCTCTTGTAGTGTATCCAGTCCACGGATCATCCATTACTTATGGGATATTCTCCTTCCCAACAGGAAGTTGCAAGAGGATCACCCACAGCAGAGCTGCTATATAGCTCCTCCCCTCACTGCCATATCCAGTCATTCGACCGAAACAAGACGAGAAAGGAGAAACCATAGGGTGCAGTGGTGACTGTAGTTTAATTAAAATTTAGACCTGCCTTAAAAGGACAGGGCGGGCCGTGGTCTGGATACACTACAAGAGAAATAAATTTATCAGGTAAGCATAAATTATGTTTTCTCTTGTTAAGTGTATCCAGTCCACGGATCATCCATTACTTATGGGATACCAATACAAAAGCTAAAGTACACGGATGATGGGAGGGACAAGGCAGGATTAAACGTAAGGAACCACTGCCTGAAGAACCTTTCTCCCAAAAACAGCCTCCGAAGAAGCAAAAGTATCAAATTTGTAAAATTTTGAAAAGGTGTGAAGCGAAGAACAAGTCGCAGCCTTGCAAATCTGTTCAACAGAGGCCTAATTTTTAAAGGCCCAGGTGGAAGCCACAGCTCTAGTAGAATGAGCTGTTATCCTTTCAGGGGGCTGCTGTCCAGCAGTCTCATAGGCTAAGCGAATTATGCTCCGAAGCCAAAAGGAAAGAGAGGTTGCCGAAGCTTTTTGACCTCTCCTCTGTCCAGAGTAAACGACAAACAGGGAAGATGTTTGGCGAAAATCTTTAGTAGCTTGTAAGTAAAACTTCAAGGCACGGACTACGTCCAGATTATGTAAAAGACGTTCCTTCTTTGAAGAAGGATTAGGACACAATGATGGAACAACAATCTCTTGATTGATATTCTTGTTAGAAACCACCTTAGGTAAAAACCCAGGTTTGGTACGCAGAACTACCTTATCTGCATGAAAAATCAGATAAGGAGAATTACATTGTAAGGCAGATAGCTCAGAGACTCTTCGAGCCGAGGAAATAGCCATCAAAAACAGAACTTTCCAAGATAAAAGTTTAATATCAATGGAATGAAGGGGTTCAAACGGAACTCCTTGAAGAACTTTAAGAACCAAGTTTAAGCTCCACGGGGGAGCAACAGTTTTAAACACAGGCTTAATTCTAACCAAAGCCTGAAAAAATGCCTGGACGTCTGGAACCTCTGCCAGACGCTTGTGCAAAAGAATAGACAGAGCAGAAATCTGTCCTTTTAAAGAACTAGCTGATAATCCTTTGTCCAAACCCTCTTGAAGAAAGGACAATATCCTAGGAATCCTAACCTTACTCCATGAGTAATTCTTGGATTCACACCAATAAAGATATTTACGCCATATCTTATGGTAGATTTTCCTGGTGACAGGCTTTTGTGCCTGTATTAAGGTATCAATGACTGACTCGGAGAAGCCACGCCTTGATAGAATCAAGCGTTCAATCTCCATGCAGTCAGTCTCAGAGAAATTAGATTTCGATGATTGAAAGGACCTTGTATTAGAAGGTCCTGCCTCAGAGGCAGAGTCCATGGTGGAAAGGATGACATGTCCACTAGGTCTGCATACCAGGTCCTGCGTGGCCACGCAGGCGCTATCAGAATCACTGATGCTCTCTCCTGCTTTATTTTGGCAATCAGTCGAGGGAGCAGAGGAAACGGTGGAAACACATAAGCCAGGTTGAAGAACCAAGGAGCTGCTAGAGCATCTATCAGTGTCGCTCCCGGGTCCCTGGACCTGGATCCGTAACAAGGAAGCTTGGCATTCTGGCGAGACGCCATGAGATCCAGTTCTGGTTTGCCCCAACGATGGACCAGTTGAGCAAACACCTCCGGATGGAGTTCCCACTCCCCCGGATGAAAAGTCTGACGACTTAGAAAATCCACCTCCCAGTTCTCTACACCTGGAATGTGGATCGCTGACAGGTGGCAAGAGTGAGACTCTGCCCAGCGAATTATCTTTGAGACTTCTAACATCGCTAGGGAACTCCTGGTTCCCCCTTGATGGTTGATGTAAGCCACAGTCGTGATGTTGTCCGACTGAAATCTGATAAACCTCAGGGTTGCTAACTGAGGCCAAGCTAGAAGAGCATTGAATATTGCTCTTAACTCCAGAATATTTATTGGGAGGAGTTTCTCCTCCTGAGTCCACGATCTCTGAGCCTTCAGGGAGTTCCAGACTGCGCCCCAACCTAGAAGGCTGGCATCTGTTGTTACAATCGTCCAATCTGGCCTGCGAAAGGTCATACCCTTGGACAGATGGACCTGAGATAGCCACCAGAGAAGAGAATCTCTGGTCTCTTGATCTAGATTTAGTAGAGGGGACAAATCTGAGTAATCCCCATTCCACTGACATAGCATGCATAATTGCAGCGGTCTGAGATGCAGGCGCGCAAATGGCACTATGTCCATTGCCGCTACCATTAAGCCGATTACATCCATGCACTGAGCCACTGACGGACGTGGAATGGAATGAAGGACACGGCAAGCATTTAGAAGTTTTGATAACCTGGACTCCGTCAGGTAAATTTTCATCTCTACAGAATCTATAAGAGTCCCTAGGAAGGTGACTCTTGTGAGTGGGGATAGAGAACTCTTTTCCTCGTTCACTTTCCACCCATGCAACCTCAGAAATGCCAGAACTATCTCTGTATGAGACTTGGCAACTTGAAAGCTTGACGCCTGTATCAGGATGTCGTCTAAATACGGAGCCACCGCTATGCCTCGCGGTCTTAGTGAGCCCAGAATCTTTGTAAAAATTCTTGGGGCTGTGGCCAACCCGAAGGGAAGAGCTACAAATTGGTAATGCCTGTCTAGAAAGGCAAACCTTAGGAACCGATGATGATCTTTGTGAATCGGTATGTGAAGGTAGGCATCCTTTAAGTCCACTGTGGTCATGTACTGACCCTCTTGGATCATGGGTAGGATGGTCCGAATAGTTTCCATTTTGAATGATGGAACTCTGAGGAATTTGTTTAAGATCTTTAGATCCAAGATTGGTCTGAAGGTTCCCACTTTCTTGGGAACCACAAACAGATTTGAATAAAACCCCTGTCCCTGTTCCGTCCGCGGAACTGGATGGATCACTCCCATTACTAGGAGGTCTTGCACACAGCTTAGGAATGCCTCTTTCTCTATCTGGTTTGCTGATAACCTTGAAAGATGAAATCTCCCTTGTGGAGGAGAAGCTTTGAAGTCCAGAAGATATCCCTGAGATATGATCTCCAACCGCCAGGGATCCTGAAATCTCTTGCCCACGCCTGGGCGAAGAGAGAAAGTCTGCCCCCCTCTAGATCCGTTTCCGGATAGGGGGCCGTTCCTTCATGCTGTCTTGGGGGCAGCAGCAGGTTTTCTGGCCTGCTTGCCCTTGTTCCAGGCCTGGTTAGGTTTCCAGGCCTGTCTGGAATGAGCAACAGTTCCCTCTTGTTTTGAAGCGGAGGAAGTTGATGCTGCTCCTGCCTTGAAATTTCGAAAGGCACGAAAATTAGACTGTTTGGCCTTTGATTTGGCCCTGTCCTGAGGAAGGGTATGACCCTTGCCTCCAGTAATATCAGCAATAATTTCCTTCAAACAACTAGAAAAACTAATTGTATAAGGAATACAATAGGATTCACAGCAGAGATTACCACAGATTTAGTATTATATAGACTCCAAATAGAGGATTCAGATAAGGATTATATCAAATATTTTAAAAAGTTCCATGTCATTCATACCTTAATATCTTTATTAATATACCTAGGAACCAACATTCACTCAAAAGTAGCGAAAAAAAGGTTAAAAACACTTAAACCCAGTCTTGTAATAATTAGTATGCTGAGAGATCATGTAATTAACAAGTGCCTGCTGGCCAATATCTAAAGTAAGCTAAGCCCTTACAATCCGAGGGCTGATTAACTTTTAACTTATATTCTAAGCAGGCACCAAAAGAGCTATTATTTGAAAACAATGTCAGTTAGACAAGGGTAAGCAAGTTAAAAACGGCAGACAGGAGAGACAGAGCTACTCCTGCTGGACCCCTGACGCGCGTTTCACAGAACGCTTCCTCAGAGGGGGTGCGGGCCGCCGCTACTCGGCGTTACTTAAGATCATATAGAGCCCACCTTCCTAACACAATAGGTTACCCATTACCGATGCAAGGTATCTGATTAGTTCAGAGATCCGTCAGTCAGTGCTGTTTGTTCTGACGTGTGTGATCTCATCATGTGACCGGAGGGCGTGAATAGTAAGGAGTATCTTCAGTGACAGTTAGCCAATCACGGGTTGTATGCAGGGGGCGTATGAGTACTGCTTGGAGACAATTTGATGATCACAGAGCAGTATAAACAAAGGACTGAGTATCGTACATTGATCTAACTTATAATGATATCGATGACTGTGTCTGATATACAAACAGATCTAATCATAAAACCATATTGTAATTTCAAAAATGACGATGTCAATGGCTCTTAAACAGTATTAACAGATCACAAAATGATCGTGAGTTTGGGTTGGAACGAAAAAGATATCTCATAAATATGTCGTTTAGACAATATTATAGTATTGTAACCATAGTAACTTGGTGTGTACAAATTAAATAATTAGTTATATATTCCACTAGAATTTGAAGATCAACGACCTAGTGATAAATAATAAAGATGATCAAGTGTTGGAGTGCGAAATTGTGGCATAATGCTTCTCAATAAAAGAAGCGAGAGAGTGACAGCATTAATACATAATGCTGTGTATGTGGATATCATAGTGAGATTAAATAACATAACTTCATATTTAGTTTATAAAACAGGAGTGAATCATTTCGATATATTGTGAATAAAAACAATGAACAGAAAAGGGAAGGGTAGGTAAAAAAGTGCAATAAAGGTACATTAGAGGAGCCAATGATAGTGCACAGGGGACAACACCTTTCTCAAAATGGTGTTCTACTGACCCTGAGTTTTATCAGGATTATAATAGCAAACATAGGATCATAATGTGACACTATGATAATGTGCATAAAATGCCAGTGAATGGAATATATTTTTGTTCATAAATTCAACTTAAAGTTCATACTCTGTATATATTTTAATGTATATGATGTTTTCAATATATTTGATGGAAACACGTAGGTTTTACGTGATTTTAAATACAGAAGCTAAGTGCCTTAGTTATTAGAATATACAATCCGGTATTAAATTATAAGTATACAAAATAATTATTAAAGTCATTCATACCAGAGGGTTTAACAGTATTTAGAGAGTAGATCCACTTGCATTCAAGTTTCAATAAAGATTTTTCAATATTGCCACCTCTTATACCAAGAGATGCTTTCTGAATTACTGTGTATTTTAGATCTTTCGGTGAGCCATTGTGATGAATTAAAAAATGTTTTGCGACTGAGGTGATTTTTTTTTACCTTTGTCTCTGTCTCTCTGAGCATATTTAATGTTATAGACATGTTCTAGGATACGTGTCTTGACCTCCCTTGTGGTCATACCTACATATGCCATCTGGCATGAGCAATAAAGTACATAAACCACTCCTATAGTTCTACATGAGAAACGTGCTTGGAGTTTGTATAATCTTCCAGTTTTATCAGTTATTGTTTTAGTTTTCAACACATATTTGCAAGCTGAACATGTGCTGCAAGGGTACATGCCTGGGTCAGTATCTTTTTTCTTAACAGATCTTACAAAATGACTGGAAACTAGTTGGTCTCTTAAATTGCTGGGTCTCTTGTATCCAATGGATACTCTCTCTCCTATTACTGACTTGAGGGTATCGTCATTTTGCAGTATTCCCCAGTGGTCATTAATAATTTTGATAATGTGTGGCATTTGGGGGTTGTATGTTGTTATCAGTCTAGGACAGGATTCTTGGACAGTTCTTACCCTTGGAGTAAGTAATTCATCTCTGCTCTTTCTAAGTGCCTTGTACTTAGCTCTTTTTATGGATTTCTTACTGTATCCCCGTGCAGATAATCTCTGTGTTAGGGCTGTGCTTTCTGACATATAGATTTCAGTACTGGTACAGTTACGGCGAAGTCTCAAAAATTCACCGTAAGGTATCGCTTTTAAAGTACTAGGTGAATGGGCACTGGTATGGTGTAAGAGCGTGTTTGTTTCTGTTTCTTTTCTGTATATTGTGGTGTTGATGAATCCTTCATTATTTTTAGATATCTTTAAGTCCAAGAAGCATATTTCCTGCTGATTCACTTCATGGGTTAGTTTTATATTAAGATCGTTCATATTGATTTCTTTCATGAAGGCTTCTAATTTATCATACGACCCCTCCCAAATGAAAAAGACATCATCTATGTATCTTAACCACATGGGTATATGTTCAGTATATGTATTGAGATGATCTGTAAATACATAAAAAGATTCCCAGTAGCCAAGAAATAAATTTTGCATAAGTGGGTGCACAAGCTGTACCAATGGCGGTACCCTGTGTTTGCAAAAAATATCTATCATTGAAAGTGAAGAAATTATGAGTTAGAACAAACTCCAAAAGTTGTATTATGAACTCATTATGTTTTTCATTGTTATTATTATTAGAAGTTAGAAAATATTTAATGGCTTTAATTCCATCTTCATGTTTGATGTTAGTATAAAGTGACTCCACGTCAGCAGTCACTAGCCACATATCCTCTGACAATTTAATATTTTGCAACATTTGCAATACCTCCATCGTGTCACGTACGTAAGAGGGTAACGTTGTAAGATATTCCCTTAATCTGAGATCTACAAATTTACTTGCATTTTCAGTAAGATTATCGTTACCTGACACGATAGGTCTTCCGGGAGGTATTGATGAATTCTTGTGCACTTTCGGTAGAAAGTATAGGGTAGCAATTTTAGGATTTTCTTTCAACAGAAACTTCTTTTCAGAATTAGATATTATATTTGCCTGCCAGGCATTTGTTATCATTCTGTTATATTGGATAAGATATGAACTCTGAGGATTAAAAATTAACTGCTTATAGCATGACTGGTTAGATAACTGTTTATTAGCTTCATCCATATACATTTGCTGGGGCCACAGGACCACATTTCCACCTTTGTCTGATGGCTTGATTTGAACATCCTGCCACGATTCAATTTCTTTTAGTGCAGTAATTTCATCATAGTTAAGGTTACGTTTAGTACTGTATATGGGTATTTCTTCGATTTTTTTACACACCATTTTGCAGAAAAACATAATTTATGCTTACCTGATAAATTCCTTTCTCCTGTAGTGTGATCAGTCCACGGGTCATCATTACTTCTGGGATATTAACTCCTCCCCAACAGGAAGTGCAAGAGGATCACCCAGCAGAGCTGCTATATAGCTCCTCCCCTCTACGTCACACCCAGTCATTCGACCAAGAACCAACGAGAAAGGAGAAGCTAAAGGGTGCAGTGGTGACTGGAGTATAATTTAAAAATTTAGACCTGCCATAAAAAACAGGGCGGGCCGTGGACTGATCACACTACAGGAGAAAGGAATTTATCAGGTAAGCATAAATTATGTTTTCTCCTGTTAAGTGTGATCAGTCCACGGGTCATCATTACTTCTGGGATACCAATACCAAAGCAAAAGTACACGGATGACGGGAGGGATAGGCAGGATCTTTATACAGAAGGAACCACTGCCTGAAGAACCTTTCTCCCAAAAATAGCCTCCGAAGAAGCAAAAGTGTCAAATTTGTAAAATTTGGAAAAAGTATGAAGCGAAGACCAAGTTGCAGCCTTGCAAATCTGTTCAACAGAGGCCTCATTCTTAAAGGCCCAAGTGGAAGCCACAGCTCTAGTGGAATGAGCTGCAATTCTTTCAGGAGGCTGCTGTCCAGCAGTCTCATAGGCTAAACGTATTATGCTACGAAGCCAAAAAGAGAGAGAGGTAGCCGAAGCTTTTTGACCTCTCCTCTGACCAGAGTAAACGACAAACAGTGAAGATGTTTGTTGAAAATCTTTAGTTGCCTGTAAATAAAATTTTAGGGCACGAACTACATCTAGATTGTGCAGAAGTCGTTCCTTCTTTGAGGAAGGATTAGGACACAAGGATGGAACAACAATCTCCTGATTGATATTCCTGTTAGTGACTACCTTAGGTAAGAACCCAGGTTTAGTACGCAGAACTACCTTATCCGAGTGAAAAATCAGATAAGGAGAATCACAATGTAAGGCTGATAACTCAGAGACTCTTCGAGCCGAGGAAATAGCCATTAAAAATAGAACTTTCCAAGATAACAATTTTATATCAACGGAATGAAGGGGTTCAAACGGAACGCCCTGTAAAACGTTAAGAACAAGGTTTAAACTCCATGGCGGAGCAACATTTTTAAACACAGGCTTAATCCTGGCCAAAGCCTGACAAAAAGCCTGGACGTCTGGAACTTCTGACAGACGTTTGTGTAACAAAATGGACAGAGCTGAGATCTGTCCCTTTAAAGAACTAGCGGATAAGCCCTTTTCTAAACCCTCTTGTAGAAAAGACAATATCCTAGGAATCCTAACCTTACTCCAAGAGTAACCTTTGGATTCGCACCAATACAGGTATTTACGCCATATTTTATGATAAATCTTTCTGGTAACAGGCTTCCTAGCCTGTATCAGGGTATCAATTACTGACTCCGAGAATCCACGTTTTGATAAAATCAAGCGTTCAATCTCCAGGCAGTCAGCTTCAGAGAAATTAGATTTTGATGTTTGAAGGGACCCTGAATCAGAAGGTCCTGTCTCAGAGGCAGAGACCAAGGTGGACAGGATGACATGTCCACTAGATCTGCATACCAGGTCCTGCGAGGTCACGCAGGCGCTATTAGAATTACTGATGCTCTCTCCTGTTTGATTCTGGCGATCAATCGAGGAAGCATCGGAAAGGGTGGAAACACATAAGCTCTCCCGAAGGTCCAAGGTGCTGTCAAAGCATCTACTAGGGCCGCTCCCGGATCCCTGGATCTGGACCCATAACGAGGAAGCTTGGCGTTCTGTCGAGACGCCATGAGATCTATCTCTGGTTTGCCCCAACGTCGAAGTATTTGGGCAAAGACCTCCGGATGAAGTTCCCACTCCCCCGGATGAAAAGTCTGACGACTTAGGAAATCCGCCTCCCAGTTCTCCACTCCCGGAATGTGGATTGCTGAGAGATGGCAAGAGTGAGACTCTGCCCAACGAATTATCTTTGATACTTCCATCATCGCTAGGGAGCTTCTTGTTCCTCCTTGATGGTTGATGTAAGCTACAGTCGTGATGTTGTCCGACTGAAATCTGATGAACCCCCGAGTTGTTAACTGGGGCCAAGCCAGAAGGGCATTGAGAACTGCTCTCAATTCCAGAATGTTTATTGGCAGGAGACTCTCCTCCTGAGTCCATGATCCCTGAGCCTTCAGGGAATTCCAGACAGCGCCCCAACCTAACAGGCTGGCGTCTGTTGTTACAATTGTCCAATTTGGCCTGCTGAATGGCATCCCCTTGGACAGATGTGGCCGAGAAAGCCACCACAGAAGAGAATTTCTGGTCTCTTGATCCAGATTCAGAGTGGGGGACAAATCTGAGTAATCCCCATTCCACTGACTTAGCATGCATAATTGCAGCGGTCTGAGGTGTAGGCGTGCAAAGGGGACTATGTCCATTGCCGCTACCATTAAGCCGATCACCTCCATACATTGAGCCACTGACGGGCAGGCGTTTTGAAGTTTTGTTAACCTGTCTTCTGTCAGGTAAATCTTCATTTCTACAGAATCTATAAGAGTCCCCAAGAAGGGAACTGTTGTGAGTGGAACGAGAGAACTCTTCTTTTCGTTTACCTTCCACCCATGCGATCTTAGAAATGCCAGTACAAACTCTGTATGAGACTTGGCAGTTTGAAAACTTGAAGCTTGAATCAGAATGTCGTCTAGGTATGGAGCTACCGAGATTCCTCGCGGTCTTAGCACCGCCAGAAGAGCCCCCAGAACCTTTGTGAAGATTCTTGGAGCCGTAGCCAACCCGAATGGAAGAGCTACAAACTGGTAATGCCTGTCTAGGAAGGCAAACCTTAGATACCGGAAATGATCTCTGTGAATCGGTATGTGAAGGTAAGCATCCTTTAAATCCACTGTGGTCATGTACTGACCCTTTTGGATCATGGGTAGGATTGTCCGAATAGTTTCCATTTTGAACGATGGAACTCTTAGGAATTTGTTTAGGATCTTTAAATCCAAGATTGGTCTGAAGGTTCCTTCTTTCTTGGGAACCACAAACAGATTTGAGTAAAACCCCTGTCCGTGTTCCGACCGCGGAACCGGGTGGATCACTCCCATTAGTAAAAGATCTTGTACACAGCGTAGAAACGCCTCTTTCTTTATTTGGTTTGTTGACAACCTTGACAGATGGAATCTCCCTTTTGGGGGAGAGGATTTGAAGTCCAGAAGATATCCCTGAGATATGATCTCTAACGCCCAGGGATCCTGGACATCTCTTGCCCAAGCCTGGGCGAAGAGAGAAAGTCTGCCCCCCACTAGATCCGTTCCCGGATCGGGGGCCCTCAATTCATGCTGTCTTAGGGGCAGCAGCAGGTTTTCTGGCCTGCTTGCCCTTGTTCCAGGACTGGTTAGGTCTCCAGCCTTGTCTGTAGCAAGCAACAGCTCCTTCCTGTTTTGGTGCAGAGGAAGTTGATGCTGCTCCTGTCTTGAAATTACGAAAGGAACGAAAATTAGACTGTCTAGCCTTGGGCTTGGCTCTGTCTTGAGGCAGGGCGTGGCCTTTACCTCCTGTAATGTCAGCGATAATTTCCTTCAAACCGGGCCCGAATAAGGTCTGCCCTTTGAAAGGTATGTTGAGTAACTTAGATTTAGAAGTAACATCAGCTGACCAGGATTTTAGCCACAGTGCTCTGCGTGCCTGAATGGCGAATCCGGAATTCTTAGCCGTAAGTTTAGTTAAATGTACAACGGCATCTGAAACAAATGAATTAGCTAGCTTAAGTGTTTTAAGCTTGTTTGAAATTTCCTCTATAGTTATTGAGTCAAGAGTCTCTTCCAGGGACTCGGACCAAAAGGCTGATGCGGCCGTGACAGACGCAATACATGCAAGAGGTTGCAATATAAAACCTTGTTGAACAAACATTTTCTTAAGGTAACCTTCTAATTTTTTATCCATTGGATCAGAAAAAGCACAGCTATCCTCCACCGGGATAGTGGTAAGCTTAGCCAGCGTCGAAACCGCTCCCTCCACCTTAGGGATCGTCTGCCATAAGTCCCGTGTGGTGGCGTCTATTGGAAACATTTTTCTAAATACAGGAGGGGGGGAAAAGGGCACACCGCTATCCCACTCCTTAGTAATTATCTCTGTAAGCCTCTTAGGTATAGGAAATACGTCAGTACTCGCCGGTACCGCATAGTATCTATCCAGCCTACATAATTTCTCTGGAATTGCAACGGTGTTACAATCATTCAGAGCCGCTAATACCTCCCCTAACAGTACGCGGAGGTTTTCAAGCTTAAACTTAAAATTAGAAATGTCTGAATCCACTCTAATGGGATCAGAACCGTCACCTGCAGATTGAAGCTCTCCGTCCTCATGTTCTGCATACTGTGACGCAGTATCTGACATGGCCCTATTATTATCAGCGCACTCTGTTCTCATCCCAGAGTGATCACGCTTCCCTCTAAGTTCTGGTAATTTAGACAAAACTTCAGTCATAACATTAGCCATGTCCTGCAATGTGATTTGTAATGGCCGCCCTGAAGTACTCGGCGTTACCATATCACGCACCTCCCGAGCGGGAGATGCAGGTACTGACACGTGAGGGGAGTTAGTCGGCATAACTTTCCTCTCGTTGTCTGGTGAAAGCTGTTCAATTTGTACAGATTGACTTTTATTTAAAGTAGCATCAATACAATTAGTACATAAATTTCTATTGGGCTCCACTTTGGCTTTAGCACATATAGCACAGAGATATTCCTCTGAGTCAGACATGTTTAACACACTAGCAAATAACCAGCAAACTTGGAAATACTTTTCAATTCACTTTTATATATAGTATGAAAAAAACGCACTGTGCCTTTAAGAAGCACAGAAAGATATGACAGTTGAGTACAATAAAACAGATAATTTTATGAAAACAAACTTTTTTTTTTATCACAGTCAAGCACAATCTCACAGGTCTGCTGTGAGTGATTACCTCCCTCAAAATAACTTTTGAAGACCCCTGAGCTCTGTAGAGACGAACCGGATCATGCAGGGAAGAAGAACAGACTTGTGACTGAATTTTTGATGCGTAGTAAAAGCGCCAAATTCAGCCCCTCCCCCTCACACACAACAGTGAGGGAGATCAGTAAACTGTCATAAATCAAACAAAATGCCCGCCAAGTGGATAAAACTAATGCCCAAATAAGTTTTCACCCAGTACCTCAGAAATATAAACGATTTCACATGCCAGCAAAAAACGTTTAACATCAATAAATGTATTTGTCATAAAAAGCCTGCTGCAAGCCGTTTTTACTGTAAAATAGGCTAAAGCTTTATGTAAACAGTATTATATCAGTGAAATGCCATTCCCCAGAATACTGAAGTGAAAATATACATACATGACAGCCTGATACCAGTTGCTACTACTGCATTTAAGGCTGAACTTACTTTATATAGGTATTTGCAGTATTTTCTAGTCAATTCCATTCTCAGAAAATAATATGCTGCTACATACCTCTTTGCAGGTGAACCTGCCCGCTGTCCCCTGATCTGAAGTTTACCTCACTCCTCAGATGGCCGAGAACAGCAACATGATCTTAACTACTCCGGTTAAAATCATACAGAAAAAACGGAATTTATGTTTACCTGATAAATTACTTTCTCCAACGGTGTGTCCGGTCCACGGCGTCATCCTTACTTGTGGGATATTCTCTTCCCCAACAGGAAATGGCAAAGAGCCCAGCAAAGCTGGTCACATGATCCCTCCTAGGCTCCGCCTACCCCAGTCATTCGACCGACGTTAAGGAGGAATATTTGCATAGGAGAAACCATATGATACCGTGGTGACTGTAGTTAAAGAAAATAAATTATCAGACCTGATTAAAAAACCAGGGCGGGCCGTGGACCGGACACACCGTTGGAGAAAGTAATTTATCAGGTAAACATAAATTCCGTTTTCTCCAACATAGGTGTGTCCGGTCCACGGCGTCATCCTTACTTGTGGGAACCAATACCAAAGCTTTAGGACACGGATGAAGGGAGGGAGCAAATCAGGTCACCTAAATGGAAGGCACCACGGCTTGCAAAACCTTTCTCCCAAAAATAGCCTCAGAAGAAGCAAAAGTATCAAACTTGTAAAATTTGGTAAAAGTGTGCAGTGAAGACCAAGTCGCTGCCCTACATATCTGATCAACAGAAGCCTCGTTCTTGAAGGCCCATGTGGAAGCCACAGCCCTAGTGGAATGAGCTGTGATTCTTTCAGGAGGCTGCTGTCCGGCAGTCACATAAGCCAATCTGATGATGCTTTTAATCCAAAAAGAGAGAGAGGTAGAAGTTGCTTTTTGACCTCTCCTTTTACCAGAATAAACAACAAACAAGGAAGATGTTTGTCTAAAATCCTTTGTAGCATCTAAATAGAATTTTAGAGCGCGAACAACATCCAAATTGTGCAACAAACGTTCCTTCTTCGAAACTGGTTTCGGACACAAAGAAGGTACGACTATCTCCTGGTTAATGTTTTTGTTAGAAACAACTTTTGGAAGAAAACCAGGTTTAGTACGTAAAACCACCTTATCTGCATGGAACACCAGATAAGGAGGAGAACACTGCAGAGCAGATAATTCTGAAACTCTTCTAGCAGAAGAAATTGCAACCAAAAACAAAACTTTCCAAGATAATAACAATATCAACGGAATGTAAGGGTTCAAACGGAACCCCCTGAAGAACTGAAAGAACTAAGTTGAGACTCCAAGGAGGAGTCAAAGGTTTGTAAACAGGCTTGATTCTAACCAGAGCCTGAACAAAGGCTTGAACATCTGGCACAGCTGCCAGCTTTTTGTGAAGTAACACAGACAAGGCAGAAATCTGTCCCTTCAAGGAACTTGCAGATAATCCTTTCTCCAATCCTTCTTGAAGAAAGGATAGAATCTTAGGAATCTTTACCTTGTCCCAAGGGAATCCTTTAGATTCACACCCACAGATATATTTTTTCCATATTTTGTGGTAAATTTTTCTAGTTACAGGCTTTCTGGCCTGAACAAGAGTATCAATAACAGAATCTGAGAACCCTCGTTTTGATAAGATCAAGCGTTCAATCTCCAAGCAGTCAGCTGGAGTGAGATCAGATTCGGATGTTCGAACGGACCTTGAACAAGAAGGTCTCGTCTCAAAGGTAGCTTCCATGGTGGAGCCGATGACATATTCACCAGATCTGCATACCAAGTCCTGCGTGGCCACGCAGGAGCTATCAAGATCACCGACGCCCTCTCTTGATTGATCCTGGCTACCAGCCTGGGGATGAGAGGAAACGGCGGGAATACATAAGCTAGTTTGAAGGTCCAAGGTGCTACTAGTGCATCTACTAGAGTCGCCTTGGGATCCCTGGATCTGGACCCGTAGCAAGGAACCTTGAAGTTCTGACGAGAGGCCATCAGATCCATGTCTGGAATGCCCCACAGTTGAGTAATTTGGGCAAAGATTTCCGGATGGAGTTCCCACTCCCCCTGATGTAATGTCTGACGACTCAGAAAATCCGCTTCCCAATTTTCCACTCCTGGGATGTGGATTGCAGATAGGTGGCAGGAGTGAGTCTCCGCCCATTGAATGATTTTGGTTACTTCTTCCATCGCCAGGGAACTCCTTGTTCCCCCCTGATGGTTGATGTACGCAACAGTCGTCATGTTGTCTGATTGAAACCGTATGAACTTGGCCTTTGCTAGCTGAGGCCAAGCCTTGAGAGCATTGAATATCGCTCTCAGTTCCAGAATATTTATCGGTAGAAGAGATTCTTCCCGAGACCAAAGACCCTGAGCTTTCAGGGGTCCCCAGACCGCGCCCCAGCCCATCAGACTGGCGTCGGTCGTGACAATGACCCACTCTGGTCTGCGGAAGGTCATCCCTTGTGACAGGTTGTCCAGGGACAGCCACCAACGGAGTGAGTCTCTGGTCCTCTGATTTACTTGTATCTTCGGAGACAAGTCTGTATAGTCCCCATTCCACTGACTGAGCATGCACAGTTGTAATGGTCTTAGATGAATGCGCGCAAAAGGAACTATGTCCATTGCCGCTACCATCAAACCTATTACTTCCATGCACTGCGCTATGGAAGGAAGAGGAACGGAATGAAGTGTTTGACAAGAGTTTAGAAGTTTTGTTTTTCTGGCCTCTGTCAGAAAAATCCTCATTTCTAAGGAGTCTATTATTGTTCCCAAGAAGGGAACCCTTGTCGACGGAGATAGAGAACTCTTTTCCACGTTCACTTTCCATCCGTGAGATCTGAGAAAGGCCAGGACTATGTCCGTGTGAGCCTTTGCTTGAGGAAGGGACGACGCTTGAATCAGAATGTCGTCCAAGTAAGGAACTACTGCAATGCCCCTTGGTCTTAGTACCGCTAGAAGGGACCCTAGTACCTTTGTGAAAATCCTTGGAGCAGTGGCTAATCCGAAAGGAAGCGCCACGAACTGGTAATGCTTGTCCAGGAATGCGAACCTTAGGAACCGATGATGTTCCTTGTGGATAGGAATATGTAGATACGCATCCTTTAAATCCACCGTGGTCATGAATTGACCTTCCTGGATGGAAGGAAGAATTGTTCAAATGGTTTCCATTTTGAACGATGGAACCTTGAGAAACTTGTTTAAGATCTTGAGATCTAAGATTGGTCTGAACGTTCCCTCTTTTTTGGGAACTATGAACAGATTGGAGTAGAACCCCATCCCTTGTTCTCCTAATGGAACAGGATGAATCACTCCCATTTTTAACAGGTCTTCTACACAATGTAAGAATGCCTGTCTCTTTATATGGTCTGAAGACAATTGAGACCTGTGGAACCTCCCCCTTGGGGGAAGCCCCTTGAATTCCAGAAGATAACCTTGGGAGACTATTTCTAGTGCCCAAGGATCCAGAACATCTCTTGCCCAAGCCTGAGCAAAGAGAGAGAGTCTGCCCCCCACCAGATCCGGTCCCGGATCGGGGGCCAACATTTCATGCTGTCTTGGTAGCAGTGGCAGGTTTCTTGGCCTGCTTTCCCTTGTTCCAGCCTTGCATTGGTCTCCAGGCTGGCTTGGCTTGAGAAGTATTACCCTCTTGCTTAGAGGACGGAGCACTTGGGGCTGGTCCGTTTCTACGAAAGGGACGAAAATTAGGTTTATTTTTGGCCTTGAAAGACCTATCCTGAGGAAGGGCGTGGCCCTTACCCCCAGTGATATCAGAGATAATCTCTTTCAAGTCAGGGCCAAACAGCGTTTTCCCCTTGAAAGGAATGTTAAGTAGTTTGTTCTTGGAAGACGCATCCGCTGACCAAGATTTCAACCAAAGCGCTCTGCGCGCCACAATAGCAAACCCAGAATTTTTCGCCGCTAACCTAGCCAATTGCAAAGTGGCGTCTAGGGTGAAAGAATTGGCCAATTTGAGAGCACGGATTCTGTCCATAATCTCCTCATAAGGAGGAGAATCACTATCGATCGCCTTTACTAGCTCATCGAACCAGAAACACGCGGCTGTAGTGACAGGGACAATGCATGAAATTGGTTGTAGAAGGTAACCTTGCTGAACAAACATCTTTTTAAGCAAACCTTCTAATTTTTTATCCATAGGATCTTTGAAAGCACAACTATCTTCTATGGGTATAGTGGTGCGTTTGTTTAAAGTAGAAACCGCTCCCTCGACCTTGGGGACTGTCTGCCATAAGTCCTTTCTGGGGTCGACCATAGGAAACAATTTTTTAAATATGGGGGGAGGGACGAAAGGTATACCGGGCCTTTCCCATTCTTTATTTACAATGTCCGCCACCCGCTTGGGTATAGGAAAAGCTTCTGGGAGCCCCGGGACCTCTAGGAACTTGTCCATTTTACATAGTTTCTCTGGGATGATCAAATTCTCACAATCATCCAGAGTGGATAATACCTCCTTAAGCAGAGCGCGGAGATGTTCCAACTTAAATTTAAATGTAATCACATCGGGTTCAGCTTGTTGAGAAATTTTCCCTGAATCTGAAATTTCTCCCTCAGACAAAACCTCCCTGGCCCCCTCAGACTGGTGTAGGGGCATTTCAGAACCATTATCATCAGCGTCCCCATGCTCTTCAGTATCTAAAACAGAGCAGTCGCGCTTGCGCTGATAAGTGGGCATTTTGGCTAAAATGTTTTTGATAGAATTATCCATTACAGCCGTTATCTAAAACAGTGCCTGCCGATATTATTTTACAAAAATACCCAGATTAAATGATTCCTCAAGGCTAAATATGTGTATATATGAATCGATTTAGCCCAGAAATGTCTACAGTCTTAATAAGCCCTTGTGAAGCCCTTATTTACTGTCTGAATAAAAATGGCTTACCGGATCCCATAGGGAAAATGACAGCTTCCAGCATTACATCGTCTTGTTAGAATGTGTCATACCTCAAGCAGCAAAAGACTGCTCACTGTTCCCCCAACTGAAGTTAATTCCTCTCAACAGTCCTGTGTGGAACAGCCATGGATTTTAGTAACGGTTGCTAAAATCATTTTCCTCTTACAAACAGAAATCTTCATCTCTTTTCTGTTTCAGAGTAAATAGTACATACCAGCACTATTTTAAAATAACAAACTCTTGATTGAATAAAAAAAACTACAGTTAAACACTAAAAAACTCTAAGCCATCTCCGTGGAGATGTTGCCTGTACAACGGCAAAGAGAATGACTGGGGTAGGCGGAGCCTAGGAGGGATCATGTGACCAGCTTTGCTGGGCTCTTTGCCATTTCCTGTTGGGGAAGAGAATATCCCACAAGTAAGGATGACGCCGTGGACCGGACACACCTATGTTGGAGAAACTCAGGTAGACTCTTCTTCAAATTCTCCCTGAGAAGGAACAACACACTCCGGTGCTGTTTTAAAATAACAAACTTTTGATTGAAGTTATAAAAACTAAGTAAAATCACCACAGTCCTCTCCCACATCCTATCTATTAGTTGGGTGCAAGAGAATGACTGGGTGTGACGTAGAGGGGAGGAGCTATATAGCAGCTCTGCTGGGTGATCCTCTTGCACTTCCTGTTGGGGAGGAGTTAATATCCCAGAAGTAATGATGACCCGTGGACTGATCACACTTAACAGGAGAAATTTGTATTTCAGGAGACATGGAGAAAGATGGTACATAAGTGGATTTTGGTTTTACATTAGATTTCCAAGTACATGAAGTTGATGCTAACTCTTCAGCACCATTATTTGTGGTATTTATTGTTTGAGTATCAGTACCATTTTCAGATAATTCTTGCAGAATATCTACAGTTAACAAATCCTCTGCATTTAAACTATTTGGATTATATGCATATATTTTTTTAAGCAATATTTTCCTGGAAAACAAATGAATGTCTTTTATTACCTCAAATTTGTTTAGTGAATTCACAGGACAAAAAGATAAGCCTCTAGATCAGTGTTTTTCAACCAGTGTGCCGTGGCACACTAGTGTGCCGTGAGAGATCCTCAGGTGTGCCACGGCAGACTGACAACAGTGTGACATATTTTTTAAACTTTGCTTGTTTTTTACTCCCCGTGCAGGGGTAGTTGGTAGGAGGCATGGCATAACAGCACAATACATACAGTATGTGTGTGTGTGTTTGTGTGTGTGTATGTGTGTATATATATATATATATATATATATATATATATATATATATATATATATATATATATACAATGTGTGATTTTTTTAAAATGTTGGGATGGTGGTGTGCCACAGGATTTTTTAATGTAAAAAAGTGTGCCACAGCAAAAAAAGGTTAAAAATCACTGCTCTAGATAATACAGATTTGTGTGTGGTACTTAATACATGGTCTGATAGATTTATGATTCTCATTTGTTCATCCTTAGTTTGCTGAAGGGACTTAATCCCCTTCTCCTCGTGGATTGTCTGACTGGGCCAGAGAATTTCCATTTGTTCCCCCTGTTCTGTGTATTGGTCTGATTGGTTGAAATGACTGGTGGTGTTGTGTTGTGAGGAGTGGTGGACAAAAAAGAGGAAGAAGAAGAAGTAGATGTGGATGCTTGTACTGAGCTGTAGCTCTTGGGTCTGGCACTCCTAGTGTTGGTATTGCTTGTGTTTTCATTCTCAGTGGTAGTGTCTAAATCATTATCAGATATATCTGTATCACTCTGAGCACTACTTTCAGGCTGCTGGGCTAAATATCTACTGCCCCTCTGTCTGAAAGTGGTATTGTTGCGCCAACGGTACACTCTCTGATTCTGAAAATCTTCAATATCTCTCTGCAATTTTTGTTTTTTAAGTTGCTATTATTTCTTGTTCCAATTTATCTAACTCTTTTTGGTATTTGTCATATTGGATTTTGTAATCCAATTTGTCATCGAATTTAGATAATTGGGCATTGTATTCCTCAATTTCAGAGTCTAACTTAGTAAGTTCAAGTTTGTCATGTTTAATCAGTATGTGTATCAGTTTGTGAGAGCACTCTGATAACGCTGTTTCCCACTCTTTAATTAAATCCTCATTATTAAGGTTGAAAGCTGGGAATACTTTCATCCTTAATCCTCTAGGAATTATGTTTTTTTCAGAGTATTTCTCAAAAAAGTGCCAGTTCCACCATCTTTTTGATTGTTTGTGTAAAGTTTGGGTGTAGTTTGCACAAGACATTATTTAATTCTTCCTCATTTATTTGTATGTTGTCCCTAGTGGAACTGTTGAAGATGGAATTTAATTCCATTAGTCTTTTTTGGTGGCGATTAGCCATATCTGATTGAATATCCATATTTTATATATTAGTTTCCTAATTTCCTTCAAGCCAGGCCGAATAAGGTCTGCCCCTTGAAAGGAATGTTGAGTAAATTAGACTTTGAAGTCACGTCAGCTGACCAGGATTTAAGCCATAGCGCCCTACGCACCTGGATTCAAATGAACAATGGCATCAGAAACAAATGAGTTAGCTAGCTTAAGCGTTCTAAGCTTGTCAATAATTTCCTCCAATGGAGCTGTATGGATGGCCTCTTCCAGGGCCTCAAACCAGAATGCCGCCGCAGCAGTGACAGGCGCAATGCATGCAAGGGGCTGCAAAATAAAACCTTGTTGAATAAACATTTTCTTAAGGTAACCCTCCAATTTTTTATCCATTGAATCTGAAAAAGCACAACTGTCCTCAACCGGGATAGTGGTACGCTTTGCTAAAGTAGAAACTGCTCCCTCCACCTTAGGGACCGTCTACCATAAGTCCAGTGTAGTGGCGTCTATTGGAAACATTTTTCTAAATATAGGAGGTGGGGAAAAGGGCACACCGGGTCTATCCCACTCCCTGCTAATAATTTCTGTAAGCCTTTTAGGTATAGGAAAAACGTCAGTACACACCGGCACCGCATAGTATCTATCCAGCCTACACAATTTCTCTGGAATTGCAACTGTGTTACAGTCATTCAGAGCAGCTAATACCTCCCCAAGCAATACACGGAGGTTCTCAAGCTTAAATTTAAAATTAGAAATCTCTGAATCAGGTTTCCCCGAGTCAGAGATGTCACCCACAGAATGAAGCTCTCCGTCCTCATGTTCTGCATACTGTGACGCAGTATCAGACATGGCTCTTACAGCATTTGCGCGCTCTGTATCTCTCCTAACCCCAGAGCTATCGCGCTTGCCTCTTAATTCAGGCAATCTAGATAATACCTCTGACAGGGTATTATTCATGATTGCCGCCATGTCCTGCAAGGTAATCGCTATGGGCGTCCCTGATGTAATTGGCGCCATATTAGCGTGCGTCCCCTGAGCGGGAGGCGAAGGGTCTGACACGTGGGGAGAGTTAGTCGGCATAACTTCCCCATCGACAGAACCCTCTGGTGATAAAAGATTGATCTTTACTGTTTAAGGTGAAATCAATACATTTAGTACACATTCTCCTATGGGGCTCCACCATGGCTTTCAAACATAATGAACAAGTAGGTTCCTCTGTATCAGACATGTTTAAACAGACTAGCAATGAGACTAGCAAGCTTGGAAAACACTTAAAACAAGTTTACAAGCAATATAAAAAACGTTACTGCGCCTTTAAGAAACACAAATTTTGACCAAATTTGAAATAACAGTGAAAAAAGGCAGTTACACTAACGAAATTTTTACAGTGTATGTAACAAGTTAGCAGAGCATTGCACCCACTTGCAAATGGATGATTAACCCCTTAATACCAAAAACGGAATAACAAATGACAAAAACGTTTTTTAAACAGTCACAACAACTGCCACAGCTCTACTGTGGCTTTTTACCTCCCTCAATACGACTTTTGAAGCCTTTTGAGCCCTTCAGAGAAGTCCTGGAACATGCAGGAAGAAGCTGGATGTCTGTGTCTGTAATTTTTGCTGCGCAAAAAAAGGGCTAAAATAGGCCCCTCCCACTCATATTACAACAGTGGAAAGCCTCAAGGAACTGTTTCTAGGCAAAATCCAAGCCAGCCATGTGGAAAAATCTAGGCCCCAATAAGTTTTATCACCAAACATATATAAAAAACGATTAAACATGCCAGCAAACGTTTTAAAATACACTTTTATAAGAGTATGTATCTCTATTAATAAGCCTGATACCAGTCGCTATCACTGCATTTAAGGCTTTACTTACATTACTTCGGTATCAGCAGCATTTTCTAGCAAATTCCATCCCTAGAAAAATATTTTAACTGCACATACCTTATTGTAGGAAAAACTGCACGCTATTCCCCCTCTGAAGTTACCTCACTCCTCAAAATATGTGAGAACAGCAAAGGATCTTAGTTACTTCTGCTAAGATCATAGAAAACGCAGGCAGATTCTTCTTCCAAATACTGCCTGAGATAAACAGTACACTCCGGTACCATTTAAAAATAACAAACTTTTGATTGAAGAAATAAACTAAGTATAAAACACCACAGTCCTCTTACGACCTCCATCTTAGTTGAGAGTTGCAAGAGAATGACTGGGTATGGCAGTGAGGGGAGGAGCTATATAGCAGCTCTGCTGTGGGTGATCCTCTTGTAACTTCCTGTTGGGAAGGAGAATATCCCATAAGTAATGGATGATCCGTGGACTGGATACACTTTGCAATATCATTTTTATTCGATAGGACAAAATGCACACATACAACAATCAAAAGAACATGAATCTGATACATTACAGCAGAGAGTGATTATACAGTACAAAGATCTCAGTTAGGGTAACAGTTTCAAGTTTAGCATGTTATCTACTGGAGCGAAATAACAGTTGAAAACTGAATCTCAGTTTATTTCAGGTAGGGATCAGAGCAGTGTTGCATCAGTCCTAATCCAAACTCCACTTATTTTTTCCTTTTTCTGCCTAACAAACAAAACCATAAACCTAACTAAACAATATATTACTATCTAACAAATACAAAAAGTACAACCTCTATTAGAGGTGGTCGTCAAGGACCTTGTGGAACAAGGCCGTTGGGGTACTGAGGCCTGGCTGGAGAAGAGAAAAAAAAAAAAAAAAAAGGGGGAGGTTGAAGGAAGGGGGGGGGGGGGGGTATTGTAGTGGTGATGGTAGAGGAGGAGGAGAAGGGCGGAAGTATAGGTAAGGTATGGAGATTGGGGACTGGATACACTTAACAAGAGAAAAAATCTACTGTTCACTTGAAATTCAAATTAAGCATTATTGCATTGTCTTTTTAGTATGCATTTATTGATTATGCCAGTCTGCTGTATTTAATGGCACTATAATTGTATGTTAATGCAACATACACATTTTAAAAATATAACCAACTCTTGGTAACAAATAATTAGAATTTCTATATTTAATACCAACGCTCCTCTGATTTACAATAAAACTGCATCACATTGAGTCTCTAAACTAAATAAATATATAAAATAAATAAAAACATACCAAATGAAAATTCTCGTCCACGGGGTTTGAATGGCACGTTGGAACCATTAGTTTGAGTAGTTGGACTCAAAGCATTTTTTGCTTTATCAGCTGATAAGTCAAAATAAACAAACATATAGTTTAGTACTCTTTTGTAAGGACTACTGTCATGATATTGACCATAACCAATCATCAAAAAGAATTATTTTTAGAAAGGAAAATTAAGCATCTGCTGAACTATAGAACTGTCATTAGGATTGTTTCCCCAATTTAAAAGAAAAAGATTGCCATACTAAGGCTCACATCCAGACGTTTGATGGTAAGACAGTAACTCTGAATTATGTACTTAACACAGTTTCTTCCCCCCTGCTTGACATCTCAAAGCATTTCTTACATTTCCCTTTAAATTAACTCACTCATTACTTGGAAAGGAAAAGTAAATGGATTGTGAATATTAAGATCACATGTCTAGAAGCAGGCTACCCTACTTTAGTGATCTTCAGACGGTTAAACATTTAAACCACTTGTGTTTTGCTATTTACAGATTTACTCAACTGACAAAAGACAAATGGTTTACAAACATTTTTGCAATGACTGAGCTGAAGAACCGTTTGAGTTCCCATTTATAGCTCTACTGGACACCTAAGCAATAAGCAACTGACTAAAAAAAAATCCAGGAACAAAACTGAAAATCAATGTTGGATATTTTATTGATGCAAATAGATGCCCCACAGATTACGTGATCTTACCTTCTGCTGTATCTGACTTACTTCCCGCACTCTGATCTTGTTCTTGATTCTGACATGCTAAAACAATGAAATTATTACATTTACTTATCTATTTGTTTACACAAGAGATCCGTTAAAGCAAGAAGTACAAATGCATTAAAAAGCTTCACAAAGTCAGTACATCTCAGATTTTAAGGTTCTCTCTGCTTAAGCACAGATAAAAGTTTCAAATAAATGGCTATTACACTTGCAATGCTTTTTTTGCAATCTAATTAAATGCTCATGTGGGATTATCTATATTGGAGAAACTACTCAGAGGGTCAAGGACCTTAGTAACCAACATAAATCAAATATAAGAAATGTGTCTGCACCATTTACCCACTATTTTATATTTTGACGGGTCACACAACTTCTCAGTTGAAATTTCCAATTAAATCCATAAGAAAAGGAAAAGCCTTTTGGATTTTTAAATTGGAGTGTCTATATCATAAGGGTATGAACAGAGATTTAGAATGGTCATTATTCTTAAATTAGATTGGCTTGCATACTCACTTTGGATTCTTAACGGTTCTTCTTGCAAAAAATGTAATTAGATATTTTACTTTGTATAGTTATTCATTTTTGTACATAATGATATGTATGGATTTGAGGATAGCAATTCCATTTTGGTCCACTAGACAGTGTTGGGAAAATGGGAAAGGGTCTCTAGTTAAGTTGTGCATCTGTGTTACTATATAAATATATGAATTGCTTTAGTACATGATCCGGCCAGTTGACCAAAATGTCTTGTTTTTGCTCTCACTGCTCTTAATAAAAGCACCTGTCAATTGTGATCATTCACGGTGGTGCTACTGTTTTTGGGAATTTGCTGAGTATGGGGAAAAGTTTGCGCAGGTTCTCCTGCAGCATGTGCATTATATGACCCACACTGGTGCTTGATTACTATTTGTAGTTGTACTTAAAGAGCTATGTAACTGAAAAAAATATTTTGCAATTCAGACAGAGCATACCATTTACTTTTATTATCAAATTTGCTTCATTCCCATGATATTCTGGTTTGCAGAGATACCTAGATAGGCATCAGGAGCACAACATGGCAGGAAATAGTGCTGTTAACTAGTGCTCTTGCAAAAGGATAACATTCTTGCAAAGCTGCTGCCATATTGTGCTCCATTAATGGGCCAGTTCCTAAACATATGTCCCTGCTTTTCAACAAAAGATACCAAGAAAATGAAGAAAAACTGATATCAGAATTAAACTAGAAAGCTGTTTAAAATCACATGCTCTATCTGAATCATGAAAGAAAAATGTTGGGTTTCATATCCCTTTAAGCACAGATGTCAAAGAGGTCTGTACATTTATAAATACACCTATACTCAGGGAGTATCTAATGCTTTAGTGTGTGTCATTTCACTGCAGTCATAGAGTGATACTTTGTATGAAGCAGGAAGACAGACTCCCCTTTAGACTTGAACTGTACATACAGGGAGTGCAGAATTATTAGGCAAATGAGTATTTTGACCACATCATCCTCTTTATGCATGTTGTCTTACTCCAAGCTGTATAGGCTCGAAAGCCTACTACCAATTAAGCATATTAGGTGATGTGCATCTCTGTAATGAGAAGGGGTGTGGTCTAATGACATCAACACCCTATATCAGGTGTGCATAATTATTAGGCAACTTCCTTTCCTTTGGCAAAATGGGTCAAAAGAAGGACTTGACAGGCTCAGAAAAGTCAAAAATAGTGAGATATCTTGCAGAGGGATGCAGCACTCTTAAAATTGCAAAGCTTCTGAAACGTGATCATCGAACAATCAAGCGTTTCATTGAAAATAGTCAACAGGGTCGCAAGAAGCGTGTGGAAAAACCAAGGCGCAAAATAACTGCCCATGAACTGAGAAAAGTCAAGCGTGCAGCTGCCAAGATGCCACTTGCCACCAGTTTGGCCATATTTCAGAGCTGCAACATCACTGGAGTGCCCAAAAGCACAAGGTGTGCAATACTCAGAGACATGGCCAAGGTAAGAAAGGCTGAACAAGACACACAAGCTGAAACGTCAAGACTGGGCCAAGAAATATCTCAAGACTGATTTTTCTAAGGTTTTATGGACTGATGAAATGAGAGTGAGTCTTGATGGGCCAGATGGATGGGCCCGTGGCTGGATTGGTAAAGGGCAGAGAGCTCCAGTCCGACTCAGACGCCAGCAAGGTGGAGGTGGAGTACTGGTTTGGGCTGGTATCATCAAAGATGAGCTTGTGGGGCCTTTTCGGGTTGAGGATGGAGTCAAGCTCAACTCCCAGTCCTACTGCCAGTTTCTGGAAGACACCTTCTTCAAGCAGTGGTACAGGAAGAAGTCTGCATCCTTCAAGAAAAACATGATTTTCATGCAGGACAATGCTCCATCACACGCGTCCAAGTACTCCACAGCGTGGCTGGCAAGAAAGGGTATAAAAGAAGAAAATCTAATGACATGGCCTCCTTGTTCACCTGATCTGAACCCCATTGAGAACCTGTGGTCCATCATCAAATGTGAGATTTACAAGGAGGGAAAACAGTACACCTCTCTGAACAGTGTCTGGGAGGCTGTGGTTGCTGCTGCACGCAATGTTGATGGTGAACAGATCAAAACACTGACAGAATCCATGGATGGCAGGCTTTTGAGTGTCCTTGCAAAGAAAGGTGGCTATATTGATCACTGATTTGTTTTTGTTTTGTTTTTGAATGTCAGAAATGTGTATTTGTGAATGTTGAGATGTTATATTGGTTTCACTGGTAAAAATAAATAATTGAAATGGGTATATATTTGTTTTTTGTTAAGTTGCCTAATAATTATGCACAGTAATAGTCACCTGCACACACAGATATCCCCCTAAAATAGCTATAACTAAAAACAAACTAAAAACTACTTCCAAAACTATTCAGCTTTGATATTAATGAGTTTTTTGGGTTCATTGAGAACATGGTTGTTGTTCAATAATAAAATTAATCCTCAAAAATACAACTTGCCTAATAATTCTGCACTCCCTGTAATATAGACATAAACCTCCTAAAATACAATGTACAGGACAATGATTTAGAAGTTCTGCTGTCAGTCTTAAAACAAAACTCTGCATTCTAATAGGTATGAGGAATTGTAAAATATATACAGAAAGTTCAAGTTGTTAACCAAGGTTAACTGTTACTTGAAGACGACCATTTATTTGTAATAAAATATGTAAATTGATAAAATGTATGTAAGCATGTATAACATAAACATACACATTATTAAATATAATAGAATAAGACATCAAAATAATATATACACTGTATATATATATATATATATATATATATATATATATATATATATATACATACTTAAGAATACAGATTAATAAATATGTGGTGATAAACGGTAAGGGTTAGATTGCAAGTGGAGCAGTATTTAATGCTCCCGCTCGTATTAGAAGTTGAAAGTAAACAGTTCTCGGTTGTGCGCTAACCCGATGCGCGTAAAAAGCCAAACTTAGAATATCGTGCACGCGATAGCGTATTCCCCCATAGAAGTCTATGGAGCAAAAAAGTGGGAAAAAACACCCTACTCGTTCGCAAACCCAATCGCATATTCTCAAGTGCGCTAACCCAACATGAAAATATGAATATTTTACATGCCAATGTTCTTCACATAGAAGAATATGTTCTATTTATTCATAAATACATATTTTTACATATATCTGATGGTATTTTTGTACAATATATATCTATACCTATATATATATAAATGATTATATGTAGGTATAGATTTATACAGATTTATATAGGAATATCTATGTATAAATACATTGAAATGTTAGATATTTACAGTGAATACACAGTATAACACTTTATTTAAAATGAATATTGCATAAATATGCTTTTTCATGTTTCATCTACTTAACTGCAAAGGGCTCTAATGCACACACACACACGCATATATATATATATATATATATATATATATATATATATATATATATATATATATATATATATATATATATATATATATATATATAGGTATCCAAAATTCCAGATCTTGCCCACAAGTGGAAAACTGCCTGGGTGCAACTTTAAACAACAAATTGCAGCCAAAAGAAAGTGCACTCTCAGGTCTTTCACAGCAAAAGTTACTTTATTGATGTAACGTTTTCGGAGGACTTGCCTCCTTCATCAGCATAGTGAATTAAACACAAAACACAAAATAAATAGTGTCATACTTACAATTAACATTCAAAACCATTCCCCTTTTTTTTCCCCTTTAGCGCCAAACTGCCGATATTGGAACGCATACTGCGTTCCACCGGTGATAGGAACCGGATGTGGTGTACAACATCACTTCCGGAAAACAAATATTATTACCAATGTTGACGATATTGATATAATGAATTATGTGAAATAAATCAAAAATTACAAAGCGTGTCCACAGGGTGTTTCATATTCACTACATGTGTGAGTGCAAATACTATTGATCTGAAACATCTGAACATGTGCCGTAAATAAGTGTTAGCCCACAACTGTTTGTGTGTTGCCATGGCAACCTATATACATTAATCGTGCCCCACTCGTAAACTGGAAGGACTTATTCAAAAACTGTGTGTAATAAATTTGTGTGATAAACTTATGAACTTTGAATAGTGCAATGTTTAATCATACATCTATGTGTATAAAAACTCAAAAAAGTAAGAGAATATATTGCTTACTTTAATAGCGTGTGGTTTTAGATTTAAGCCAAAATTCTGAGTTATACATTGCTGCATTAAAGTGTCATCCTTACTTATTTTGGGTAAAAAGAATACCTTCAAAGATTGCTAGATTACACCTAAATACTGTGGACACATTCCTCCGGATTGCCATGTATACACACTTTCCAGGGGGATACTGTATGTTTGGTATTTTAAGAGTAGGAGATCCCTAATCACATAATTATAAATTATATGTACGAACTCTATGCTTTGTGAACTCCTAGTTCTATCTCTAGGCCACCCAATAATAGAATCCCCCCAGTTATATTTGACTAGATAGCTATACCTAGGTCATTCACTCCATGAACCTTAGTTTGCTAAAAACACTGTTACCACACATTCCACACTTAATCCCTTATTGAATATTGCTGCTTCAATAAGGATCCAACAAAGGGAAATAAAAATAAAAAAATAAAAGATTATTAATTAAAATAAACATAATTTATGGTTCCTGTATTCAATGCAAAAGTCCCTCTGGGTGATGGTATGGCTCTATATTTCCCAGGATGTGTCATGTCCTTCTTGTCACAGAACCGACTGTGATTATGTATTACTCCCATATTTCTTCAAGATATTATTTCACATATTTTTCACATATTGCATCACTCTACCGCCTCTTGTTACTGTTCTAGGAACATCATCATTTCATTACTTCTTTACTTGATCTTTACATCTTTGCTTGATTTGGTGCATTCCATATGACTTTTTTTTAAATTTTGAATGTTAATTGTAAGTATGACACTATTTATTTTGTGTTTAATTCACTATGCTGATGAAGGAGGCAAGTCCTCCGAAAACGTTACATCAATAAAGTAACTTTTGCTGTGAAAGACCTGAGAGTGCACTTTCTTTTGGCTGCTATATATATATATATATATATATATATATATATATATATATATATATATATATATATATATACACACATATATAAAACACGGAAGGGAACTGCACTCCAAGACTGGACCAGGTACACATCCAGTGACTCAGCAACATCCCAGCCCTGGGTGCTAAATAGCACTCCAAAAAAGCTGTGATGTCACCAGAGCCACAGGCAGTTAACCCCAGTCCGGAATGGGTGCAAGAAACAAGGGGTGAGTGCTGGGTGTTTCTATGTGTTGTATTACTTTTTGTTTGTAATCCCCCTTGTTTCTTGCACCCATTCCGGACTGGGGTTAACTGCCTGTGGCTCTGGTGACATCACAGCTTTTTTGGAGTGCTATTTAGCACCCAGGGCTGGGATGTTGCTGAGTCACTGGATGTGTACCTGGTCCAGTCTTGGAGGGCAGTTCCCTTCCGTGTTTTGTATTTCTCTGGGTGATTACAGCCACCTGTGCACCCCTTCTTTGTTCTCAGTTTGTTTGGCTTTGTAAGCTCGCATGGTGTGGCTGTGTTAGGGACTCAGGCAGTAGAAAGGACCTTGACGTGGTGCCTGAGCTTTTCCCATTTGGCCAGATGCGGTAACTAACCTTTCCAGTTGTGATTTTATCTTAGCTGTGAGCTAGCTGGTGAGTGCTGGGTATTTCTATGTGTTTTATATATATATATATATATAAAGAGAGAGAGAGATGTCTACATGTGTGTACATATGTATTTATGTGTATATATACACGTATGTCTGTAAATACATATATACACATATAAATACATCTGAACACACGCATATATAAATACAGGTGGCCCTCGGTTTACAACAGTTCAATTTGCACCATTTCAGTTCAACTTTTTTTTCAATCATGTGATTGCTATTGAATAGCATTCAGAAGCAGTGCATTGATTAAAATAGCTAGTAGGTGGAGCTGTCCGCTTGTGTTGCAGCAAAGATATGCAAGACAAGCAACTAAAATGAATCAGTATAACTAGACCTGAGCTATTGAGCAGCTTTCAGAGGAACAAGATCTTCCTGTCTATAAATCAGTCCAGATTGGAATGCATAGAAAGAATTGTTTGCAGAAAAATGCAAGTAAAGTGTGTGTTGTGTGATTATTTTATTAGGTTTATAATGCTGTTTAGCAAATGTTTTTGTTCGTTTAACTTAGTTTAATTATATATTCTGTGTTGTGTGATTATTTTATTAGGTTTATAATGCTGTTTAGCATTTAAAGTCTTCATTTCAAAGCTTTAAAAATAATGTATTATTTTGAGAGGGGCCTGGAACCTAACTCCCTCACTTCCCATTGACTTACATTATAAACTGTGTTTCAATTTACAACGGTTTCGTTGTACAACCATTCCTTCTGGAACCTAATACTGGCGTAAATTGAGGGCTACCTGTATATGTATATATATATATATATATATATATACACACACACACATACATATAAATATTTAGACATGTATATGTATCTTTCCCAATGTTAAAGCCCCGTTGTCTGCCCTTTTTTGTAACAGCTATCTTTGAGCCCTTATAACTTTTTTGTGCATAAAAAATGTTATTTTGAGTCATAACAACTTTGTATCGTATTTTTGAGGTGTTTTGTGCCACTTTTTTGTTTTGCAAAACAGTTAACAAGCAGTAATCATCATTGTTCCCTCTAAGGCCAGTTTTGCGAGCGGTATAGGAGTGAAACATTTAATTAGAGCAATTAGTAAACACTACACAATGCAGACTGCAAGGTGTGGTCCCCTTATTAACTGTTTTACTGCTGGGCTGCTCACAAATGTGGCCTTCACACTGGTAATCATTATAGTGTAAATTGCGATTTTGCTCATGCGTTCGCATTTACTTACAACTTGTAATGCGAGTGGTAAACCCGACGTTCGCAAACAGCCGCGATAACCCCTTTTTTGCTTGCACGTAAATGTTAATGCACCACTTGTAATCTGTCCCTAAATGTAATAACGTAGTTATTAAAAGAGAAGCGGATACATACAGTATATAAAGGTATTTTGTGTAGCTAGTGTCATAATCAAAATATAAGTTTCTGAAACAACAGTGCCACAAATTAAAATGTGCTAAGTCAGAACTTTATATAAGGGGAGTGCATACTTGTATCATAAATCACCATCCATATAAAGTTAGATAAGATCTGTAAGATCTGCAAAAGCTTCTACATCTAAATTTTACTAGCTGGAATTATGTTGCATCTGATGGATTAAAATTGATTAGACTGAAATAAAAATGTAATCTCTTTTGTTTTTTAAATAAAAAAAAGTTATAATTTGATCTGAGATGAACAGATACTTTTAAATACACTTACTACCTTACAGAAGAGGTGATATATATACTTTTAATAATTATTGGGGGAGAAATGCAGCAAAGGAATACACGAGACCAAATATATGAAAGACAAAGTATGCAAAGGTACAGAAGTTTATCTGTATATCAAAAGAGGAGCTGACATGACACCATTTTAAAACTTTAATTTAATAACAGCTTACATTTGTTATGGTTACCATTTCAAGTATTTGTTTACCTTCAACATTAACTTTATCTGCCAGTTCAGGCGGCACATGAGGTATAACCAGTTGTGGTCTAGAAATCAAGAAAAATACACAATTAAATGGGGCTTCCACCTACAGAAAAACAAATCAATAACTGTTCTTTCTATTTCCGAAAACATGCTAGTTAATTTTACCTTGTAGCAATTGACTTTTTCATTTATTTATCATTTTATCAAAGGACATGAAATTCAAAATGTTTCTTTCATGACTCAGATAGAGGATACCATTTTTAACAACTTTACAGATTACTTTTATTACTCAATTTGCTACTTTCTTTTGGTATCCTTTGTTGAAGCAGCAGCAATGCACTACTGGTAGGTAGCTGAAAGCATTTGGTTAGCCAATAACGAGTCATAAATGTGCAGCCACCAGTCGGCAGCTCATCAGTCTACCTAGGTATCCTTTTCTACAAGGATAAGTTGTTTAAAATGACATGCTCTATCTGAATTATGAAAGAAAAATATGTGAGTTTTATGTCCTTTTAATGATGGTTTATAAATGCAATTCAGGAATAACTAAAAAGCAAGTAAGCAAACTAATGAATTTGCAGCAAGGATTCATGTTATTCCATTCATCTATATAAAAAAATAATAATCAAATTTGACATTATTGCCCTTTATATCTTGAAAAAAATACAAAAAAATATAGATACATATTCCCTAGAACTCCAGAAACATTGTCAATGGAATGCACACCTACTTTTTAACTACAAACTTTACTTTGGAGCTTCCTCGCACAATTCTTTCTAGCCGAGGGATACCAAACCATGTGGGGCTTCGGAAAGGAATTCCTTCAGGCAATCCTTCCACAAACAGGAAATCAGGATTGGATTCAAATACTGGATAAGGTACTTTTACTGCTTCTGAAAGCCCTAAAGCTTGTCCTAAAAAAAAGGCAACAAAGTTTTGTTTGTGGCAAAGGCAAAAAAAATCTGAAGGAATATAGCAAGATCTTACACCTGACCAGAGAAAAATTAGCAACATTCAAACATATAATCACCGTCCCAAAAAGGTGCTACAGAACAATTTGCTAAACTAAATTTGCTAAACAATAATTTAAGATGATTTGATACCTTATTATATTATTAAATATGTAATCATCTAGCAGCTTAGATTATGATAGAACATAATCTGAAAAGAATGGTTTACATCTCACCTAATTTAAATTATGGAACACTCTGGATTAACAAACCAGTCCTAAAGGCTATGGGCTAAATTACAAGTGGAGTGAAAAAATATTAGAGCTATTTTGAATAAACACTCAAGCACAATCAATAGCACTTCAATGTTTGTGTTCATATTACAAGTCTAAAGTTATTTTTATTGTTAGAGTGAACATCTGCATTTAAAGATTGCTTGAGTGCTAAGCAGAAAGAGTGCAAAAATATGCTCAAGTAGAGGAGTTCTTCATTTAGGTATACTATTTTAATGAAACCTAATGGGACTTAAAACTCACAATTAAGGTAGAGCATATCATTTTATATAACTTTCCTATTTACTTCTATTATCAGATTTGCTCAATTCTCCTTTGCTGATGGTGCAGCAATACACTACTGGGAGCATGCAGAACGCAACGGGTGAGCCAATGACAACAGGCATATAAGTGCAGCAATCAATCAGCAGCTAGCTCACACACACACACACACACGCACATATATATATATATATATATATATATATATATAAAATATATACACACACACATACAGCTTTGACCCCTTCCCAGTATGCCTATTATCATATACCATTTCTGCCACAAAACCTTTTTTTTTTTTTTATTAACAAATATACTAAATATATATATATATATATATATATATATATATATATATATATAGGGAGTGCAGAATTATTAGGCAAATGAGTATTTTGACCACATCATCCTCTTTATGCATGTTGTCTTACTCCAAGCTGTATAGGCTCGAAAGCCTACTACCAATTAAGCATATTAGGTGATGTGCATCTCTGTAATGAGAAGGGGTGTGGTCTAATGACATCAACACCCTATATCAGGTGTGCATAATTATTAGGCAACTTCCTTTCCTTTGGCAAAATGGGTCAAAAGAAGGACTTGACAGGCTCAGAAAAGTAAAAAATAGTGAGATATCTTGCAGAGGGATGCAGCACTCTTAAAATTGCAAAGCTTCTGAAGCGTGATCATCGAAGAATCAAGCGTTTCATTCAAAATAGTCAACAGGGTCAAGAAGCGTGTGGAAAAACCAAGGCGCAAAATAACTGCCCATGAACTGAGAAGTCAAGCGTGCAGCTGCCAAGATGCCACTTGCCACCAGTTTGGCCATATTTCAGAGCTGCAACATCACTGGAGTGCCCAAAAGCACAAGGTGTGCAATACTCAGAGACATGGCCAAGGTAAGAAAGGCTGAAAGACGACCACCACTGAACAAGACACACAAGCTGAAACGTCAAGACTGGGCCAAGAAATATCTCAAGACTGATTTTTCTAAGGTTTTATGGACTGATGAAATGAGAGTGAGTCTTGATGGGCCAGATGGATGGGCCCGTGGCTGGATTGGTAAAGGGCAGAGAGCTCCAGTCCGACTCAGACGCCAGCAAGGTGGAGGTGGAGTACTGGTTTGGGCTGGTATCATCAAAGATGAGCTTATGGGGCCTTTTCGGGTTGAGGATGGAGTCAAGCTCAACTCCCAGTCCTACTGCCAGTTTCTGGAAGACACCTTCTTCAAGCAGTGGTACAGGAAGAAGTCTGCATCCTTCAAGAAAAACATGATTTTCATGCAGGACAATGCTCCATCACACGCGTCCAAGTACTCCACAGCGTGGCTGGCAAGAAAGGGTATAAAAGAAGAAAATCTAATGACATGGCCTCCTTGTTCACCTGATCTGAACCCCATTGAGAACCTGTGGTCCATCATCAAATGTGAGATTTACAAGGAGGGAAAACAGTACACCTCTCTGAACAGTGTCTGGGAGGCTGTGGTTGCTGCTGCACGCAATGTTGATGGTGAACAGATCAAAACACTGACAGAATCCATGGATGGCAGGCTTTTGAGTGTCCTTGCAAAGAAAGGTGGCTATATTGGTCACTGATTTGTTTTTGTTTTGTTTTTGAATGTCAGAAATGTATATTTGTGAATGTTGAGATGTTATATTGGTTTCACTGGTAAAAATAAATAATTGAAATGGGTATATATTTGTTTTTTGTTAAGTTGCCTAATAATTATGCACAGTAATAGTCACCTGCACACACAGATATCCCCCTAAAATAGCTATAACTAAAAACAAACTAAAAACTACTTCCAAAAATATTCAGCTTTGATATTAATGAGTTTTTTGGGTTCATTGAGAACATGGTTGTTGTTCAATAATAAAATTAATCCTCAAAAATACAACTTGCCTAATAATTCTGCACTCCCTGTATATATATATATATATATATATATATATATATATATATATATATATATATATAGTTAAAATGAAGTGCACTCTCTCTTTAAATCCTTCGAATAGCCAGGGTGCCTGCAGATAATCTCCAACAGTAACAACAAGCTGGGCACTCATTGGTCTTTTGCTGCAAACAATGTTTAATGTGAACGTTTTCGGGAAAAATCTCCCCTTCCTCAGACAAACATCCAGTGGACAAGCCATGATATTTAACGGTAAAAAACCCACCTACATAATTTTATACACAATTTAGTTGTTGCAAGATATATTTTATTAGTTATTGGAGTCTGTATTCCCTATGGAGCAATGCCTAAGTACATAGATATAGGATTTTATCTGGCACTTGTTTCTTTTCATGTGCCATGATATACGTTTTATTTTTGCTTATTTAGACATTAGACACCATGTTTATATAGAGCCTGCCATATTTGGGAATGGTAGTATAGGTCACTGAGGTAGGCAGCACATGACAAGTCACCATATTGGTTAATTACTATTAGGGGATGGCGGAGGTAGGCTCCGTGAGTTTGCTATTTGCTCTGCATAGATAGACATGACTATTGGGCTGTCTTTGGGATGATGACTTCCACATAGGTGCGTGTTCCATTTTCAGGAAGGAATTGGGACCACAGTTTGCCGATATGGGGCCAGATTACAAGTGGTACGCTTACAGTTACGCATAAGCGAAAACATAATTTATGCTTACCTGATAAATTTATTTCTCTTGTAGTGTATCCAGTCCACGGATCATCCATTACTTATGAGATATTCTCCTTCCCAACAGGAAGTTGCAAGAGGATCACCCACAGCAGAGCTGCTATATAGCTCCTCCCCTCACTGCCATATCCAGTCATTCGACCGAAACAAGACGAGAAAGGAGAAACCATAGGGTGCAGTGGTAAATGTAGTTTAATTAAAATTTAGACCTGCCTTAAAAGGACAGGGCGGGCCGTGGACTGGATACACTACAAGAGAAATACATTTATCAGGTAAGCATAAATTATGTTTTCTCTTGTTAAGTGTATCCAGTCCACGGATCATCCATTACTTATGGGATACCAATACCAAAGCTAAAGTACACGGATGATGGGAGGGACAAGGCAGGATTAAACGGAAGGAACCACTGCCTGAAGAACCTTTCTCCCAAAAACAGCCTCCGAAGAAGCAAAAGTATCAAATTTGTAAAATTTTGAAAAGGTGTGAAGCGAAGACCAAGTCGCAGCCTTGCACATCTGTTTAACAGAGGCCTCATTTTTAAAGGCCCAGGTGGAAGCCACAGCTCTAGTAGAATGAGCTGTTATCCTTTCAGGGGGCTGCTTCCCAGCAGTCTCATAGGCTAAGCGAATTATGCTCCGAAGCCAAAAGGAAAGAGAGGTTGCCGAAGCTTTTTGACCTCACCTCTGTCCAGAGTAAACGACAAACAGGGAAGATGTTTGGCGAAAATCTTTAGTAGCTTGTAAGTAAAACTTCAAGGCACGGACTACGTCCAGATTATGTAAGAGACGTTCCTTCTTTGAAGAAGGATTAGGACACAATGATGGAACAACAATCTCTTGATTGATATTTTTGTTAGAAACCACCTTAGGTAAAAACCCAGGTTTGGTACGCAGAACTACCTTGTCTGCATGAAAAATCAGATAAGGAGAATCACATTGTAAGGCAGATAGCTCAGAGACTCCTCGAGCCGAGGAAATAGCCATCAAAAACAGAACTTTCCAAGATAAAAGTTTAATATCAATGGAATGAAGGGGTTCAAACGGAACTCCTTGAAGAACTTTAAGAACCAAGTTTAAGCTCCACGGGGGAGCAACAGTTTTAAACACAGGCTTAATTCTAACCAAAGCCTGACAAAATGCCTGGACGTCTGGAACCTCTGCCAGACGCTTGTGCAAAAGAATAGATAGAGCAGAAATCTGTCCTTTTAAAGAACTAGCTGATAATCCTTTGTAAAAACCCTCTTGGAGAAAGGACAATATCCTAGGAATCCTAACCTTACTCCATGAGTAATTCTTGGATTCACACCAATAAAGATATTTACGCCATATTTTATGGTAGATTTTCCTGGTGACAGGCTTTCGTGCCTGTATTAAGGTATCAATGACTGACTCGGAGAAGCCACGCCTTGATAGGATCAAGCGTTCAATCTCCATGCAGTCAGTCTCAGAGAAATTAGATTTGGATGATTGAAAGGACCTTGTATTAGAAGGTCCTGCCTCAGAGGCAGAGTCCATGGTGGAAAGGATGACATGTCCACTAGGTCTGCATACCAGGTCCTGCGTGGCCACGCAGGCGCTATCAGAATCACCAATGCTCTCTCCTGCTTGATTTTGGCAATCAGTCGAGGGAGCAGAGGAAACGGTGGAAACACATAAGCCAGGTTGAAGAACCAAGGCGCTGCTAGAGCATCTATCAGTGCCGCTTCTGGGTCCCTGGACCTGGATCCGTAACAAGGAAGCTTGGCATTCTGGCGAGACGCCATGAGATCCAGATCTGGTTTGCCCCAACGATGAACCATATGAGCAAACACCTCCGGATGGAGTTCCCACTCCCCCGGATTAAAAGTCTGACGACTTAGAAAATCCGCCTCCCAGTTCTCTACGCCTGGGATGTGGATCGCTGACAGATGGCAAGAGTGAGACTCTGCCCAGCGAATTATCTTTGAGACTTCTAACATCGCTAGGGAACTCCTGGTTCCCCCTTGATGGTTGATGTAAGCCACAGTCGTGATGTTGTCCGACTGAAATCTGATGAACCTCAGGGTTGCTAACTGAGGCCAAGCTAGAAGAGCATTGAATATTGCTCTTAACTCCAGAATATTTATTGGGAGGAGTTTCTCCTCCTGAGTCCACGATCCCTGAGCCTTCAGGGAGTTCCAGACTGCGCCCCAACCTAGAAGGCTGGCATCTGTTGTTACAATCGTCCAATCTGGCCTGCGAAAGGTCATACCCTTGGACAGATGGACCCGAGATAGCCACCAGAGAAGAGAATCTCTGGTCTCTTGATCCAGATTTAGTAGAGGGGACAAATCTGAGTAATCCCCATTCCACTGACTTAGCATGCATAATTGCAGCGGTCTGAGACGCAGGCGTGCAAATGGCACTATGTCCATTGCCGCTACCATTAAGCCGATTACTTCCATGCACTGAGCCACTGACGGACTTGGAATGGAATGAAGGACACGGCAAGCATTTAGAAGTTTTGATAACCTGGACTCCGTCAGGTAAATTTTCATCTCTACAGAATCTATAAGAGTCCCTAGGAAGGTGACTCTTGTGAGTGGGGATAGAGAACTCTTTTCCACGTTCACTTTCCACCCATGTGACCTCAGAAATGCGAGAACTATCTCTGTATGAGACTTGGCAATTTGAAAGCTTGACGCCTGTATCAGGATGTCGTCTAGATACGGAGCCACCGCTATGCCTCGCGGTCTTAGAACTGCCAGAAGTGAGCCCAGAACCTTTGTAAAGATTCTCAGGGCTGTGGCCAACCCGAAGGGAAGAGCTACAAATTGGTAATGCCTGTGTAGAAAGGCAAACCTTAGGAACCGATGATGATCTTTGTGAATCGGTATGTGAAGGTAGGCATCCTTTAAGTCCACTGTGGTCATGTACTGACCCTCTTGGATCATGGGTAGGATGGTCCAAATAGTTTCCATTTTGAATGATGGAACTCTGAGGAATTTGTTTAAGATCTTTAGATCCAAGATTGGTCTGAAGGTTCCCTCTTTCTTGGGAACCACAGATTTGAATAAAACCCCTGTCCCTGTTCCGTCCGCGGAACTGGATGGATCACTCCCATTACTAGGAGGTCTTGCACACAACTTAGGAATGCCTCTTTCTTTATCTGGTTTGCTGATAACCTTGAAAGATAAAATCTCCCTTGTGGAGAAGAAGCTTTGAAGTCCAGAAGATATCCCTGAGATATGATCTCCAACGCCCAGGGATCCTGAACATCTCTTGCCCACGCCTGGGCAAAGAGAGAAAGTCTGCCCCCCACTAGATCCGTTTCCGGATAGGGGGCCGTTCCTTCATGCTGTCTTGGGGGCAGCAGCAGGTTTTCTGGCTTGCTTGCCCTTGTTCCAGGACTGGTTAGGTTTCCAGGCCTGTCTGGAATGAGCAACAGTTCCCTCTTGTTTTGAAGCGGAGGAAGTTGATGCTGCTCCTGCCTTGAAATTTTGAAAGGCACGAAAATTAGACTGTTTGGCCTTTGATTTGGCCCTGTCCTGAGGAAGGGTATGACCCTTGCCTCCAGTAATGTCAGCAATAATTTCCTTCAAGCCAGGCCCGAATAAGGTCTGCCCCTTGAAAGGAATGTTGAGTAACTTAGACTTTGAAGTCACGTCAGCTGACCAGGATTTAAGCCATAGCGCCCTACGCACCTGGATGGTGAATCCGGAATTCTTAGCCGTTAGTTTAGTCAAATGAACAATGGCATCAGAAACAAATGAGTTAGCTAGCTTAAGCGTTCTAAGCTTGTCAATAATTTCCTCCAATGTAGCTGTATGGATGGCCTCTTCCAGGGCCTCAAACCAGAATGCCGCCGCAGCAATGACAGGCGCAATGCATGCAAGGGGCTGCAAAATAAAACCTTGTTGAATAAACATTTTCTTAAGGTAACCTTCTAATTTTTTATCCATTGGATCTGAAAAAACAAAATTTATGCTTACCTGATAAATTCATTTCTCCTGTAGTGTGGTCAGTCCACGGGTCATCATTACTTCTGGGATATTATCTCCTCCCCTACAGGAAGTGCAAGAGGATTCACCCAGCAGAGCTGCTATATAGCTCCTCCCCTCTACGTCACCTCCAGTCATTCGACCAAAAGACCAACGAGAAAGGAGAAGCCCAAGGGTGTAGTGGTGACTGGAGTATAATCCAAAAATTTTTTTAGCCTGCCATAAAAAACAGGGCGGGCCGTGGACTGACCACACTACAGGAGAAATGAATTTATCAGGTAAGCATAAATTTTGTTTTCTCCTGTTAAGTGTGGTCAGTCCACGGGTCATCATTACTTCTGGGATACCAATACCAAAGCAAAAGTACACGGATGACGGGAGGGACAGGCAGGCTCTTTATACGGAGGGAACCACTGCCTGAAGAACCTTTCTCCCAAAAACAGCCTCCGAAGAAGCAAAAGTGTCAAATTTGTAAAATTTGGAAAAAGTATGAAGAGAAGACCAAGTTGCAGCCTTGCAAATCTGTTCAACAGAAGCCTCATTCTTAAAGGCCCAAGTGGAAGCCACAGCTCTAGTAGAATGAGCTGTAATTCTTTCAGGAGGCTGCTGTCCAGCAGTCTCATAGGCTAATCGTATTATGCTACGAAGCCAAAAAGAGAGAGAGGTAGCCGAAGCTTTTTGACCTCTCCTCTGGCCAGAATAAACGACAAACAGGGAAGACGTTTGACGAAAATCCTTAGTTGCCTGTAGATAAAATTTCAGGGCACGGACTACATCTAGATTGTGTAGCAGACGTTCCTTCTTCGAGGAAGGATTAGGACACAAAGATGGAACAACAATCTCTTGATTGATATTCCTGTTAGTGACCACCTTAGGTAGGAACCCAGGTTTAGTACGCAGAACTACCTTGTCTGAATGAAAAATAAGATAAGGAGAATCACAATGTAAGGCAGATAACTCAGAGACTCTTCGAGCCGAGGAAATAGCCATTAAAAACAGAACTTTCCAAGATAACAACTTGATATCAATGGAATGAAGGGGTTCAAACGGAACACCCTGTAAAACATTAAGAACTAAGTTCAAACTCCATGGCGGAGCAACAGTTTTAAACACAGGCTTGATCCTAGCTAAAGCCTGACAAAAAGCTTGAACGTCCGGAACTTCTGACAGACGTTTGTGTAAAAGAATGGACAGAGCTGAAATCTGTCCCTTTAAGGAACTAGCGGATAAACCCTTTTCTAAACCTTCTTGTAGAAAAGACAATATCCTTGGAATCCTAACCTTACTCCATGAGTAACTCTTGGATTCGCACCAATATAAGTATTTACGCCATATTTTATGGTAAATCCTTCTGGTAACAGGCTTCCTAGCCTGTATTAAGGTATCAATAACTGGCTCAGAAAACCCACGTTTTGATAAAATCAAGCGTTCAATCTCCAAGCAGTCAGCTTCAGAGAAGTTAGATTTTGATGTTTGAATGGACCCTGGATCAGAAGGTCCTGTTTCAGAGGTAGAGACCAAGGCGGACAGGATGACATGTCCACTAGATCTGCATACCAAGTCCTGCGTGGCCATGCAGGTGCTATTAGAATCACTGATGCTCTCTCCTGTTTGATTCTGGCAATCAATCGAGGAAGCATCGGGAAGGGTGGAAACACATAAGCCATCTTGAAGGTCCAAGGTGCTGTCAGAGCATCTATCAGAACCGCTCCCGGATCCCTGGATCTGGACCCGTAGCGAGGAAGCTTGGCGTTCTGACGAGACGCCATGAGATCTATCTCTGGTTTGCCCCAACGTCGAAGTATTTGGGCAAAGACCTCCGGATGAAGTTCCCACTCCCCCGGATGAAAAGTCTGACGACTTAAGAAATCCGCCTCCCAGTTCTCCACTCCCGGGATGTGGATTGCAGACAGGTGGCAAGAGCGAGACTCTGCCCAGCGAATTATCTTTGATACTTCCATCATTGCTAGGGAGCTTCTTGTCCCTCCCTGATGGTTGATGTAAGCTACAGTCGTGATGTTGTCCGACTGAAACCTGATGAACCCCCGAGTTGTTAACTGGGGCCAAGCCAGAAGGGCATTGAGAACTGCTCTCAATTCCAGAATGTTTATTGGAAGGAGACTCTCCTCCTGATTCCATAGTCCCTGAGCCTTCAGAGAATTCCAGACAGCGCCCCAACCTAGTAGGCTGGCGTCTGTTGTTACAATAGTCCAGTTTGGCCTGCTGAATGGCATCCCCCTGGACAGATGTGGCCGATAAAGCCACCATAGAAGAGAATTTCTGGTCTCTTGATTCAGATTCAGAGTGGGGGACAAATCTGAGTAATCCCCATTCCACTGACTTAGCATGCACAATTGCAGCGGTCTGAGATGTAGGCGTGCAAAGGGGACTATGTCCATTGCCGCTACCATTAATCCGATCACCTCCATGCATTGAGCTACTGACGGGTGTTGAATGGAATGAAGGACACGGCATGCATTTTGAAGCTTTGTTAACCTGTCTTCTGTCAGGTAAATCTTCATTTCTACAGAATCTATCAGAGTCCCCAAGAAGGGAACTCTTGTGAGTGGAAAGAGAGAACTCTTCTTTTCGTTCACCTTCCATCCATGCGACCTTAGAAATGCCAGTACTAACTCTGTATGAGACTTGGCAGTTTGAAAGCTTGAAGCTTGTATCAGAATGTCGTCTAGGTACGGAGCTACCGAAATTCCTCGCGGTCTTAGTACCGCCAGAAGAGTACCCAGAACCTTTGTGAAGATTCTTGGAGCCGTAGCCAATCCGAATGGAAGAGCTACAAACTGGTAATGCCTGTCTAGAAGGCAAACCTTAGATACCGGTAATGATTTCTGTGAATCGGTATGTGAAGGTAAGCATCCTTTAAATCCACTGTGGTCATGTACTGACCCTCTTGGATCATGGGCAAAATTGTTCGAATAGTTTCCATCTTGAACGATGGAACTCTTAGGAATTTGTTTAGGATCTTTAAATCCAAGATTGGCCTGAAAGTTCCCTCTTTCTTGGGAACTACAAACAGATTTGAGTAAAACCCTTGTCCTTGTTCCGACCGCGGAACTGGATGGATCACTCCCATTAATAAAAGATCTTGTACGCAGCGTAGAAACGCTTCCTTCTTTGTTTGGTTTGTTGACAACCTTGACAGATGAAATCTCCCTCTTGGGGGAGAGGATTTGAAGTCCAGAAGGTATCCCTGAGATATGATCTCTAACGCCCAGGGATCCTGAACATCTCTTGCCCAAGCCTGGGCGAAGAGAGAAAGTCTGCCCCCCACTAGATCCGGTCCCGGATCGGGGGCCCTCGATTCATGCTGTCTTAGGGGCAGCAGCAGGTTTCCTGGCCTGCTTGACCTTGTTCCAGGACTGGTTAGGTTTCCAGCCTTGTCTGTAGCGAGCAACAGCTCCTTCCTGTTTTGGTGCAGAGGAAGTTGATGCTGCTCCTGCTTTGAAATTACGAAAGGAACGAAAATTAGACTGTCTAGCCTTAGCTTTGGCTTTGTCCTGAGGCAGGGCATGGCCTTTACCTCCTGTAATGTCAGCGATAATCTCTTTCAACCCGGGCCCGAATAAGGTCTGCCCTTTGAAAGGTATATTAAGCAATTTAGATTTAGAAGTAACATCAGCTGACCAGGATTTTAGCCACAGTGCTCTGCGTGCCTGAATGGCGAATCCGGAATTCTTAGCCGTAAGTTTAGTTAAATGTACTACGGCATCTGAAATAAATGAGTTAGCTAACTTAAGGGCTTTAAGTTTGTGTGTAATCTCATCTAGTGTAGATGATTCAAGTGTCTCTTCCAGAGACTCAAACCAAAATGCTGCTGCAGCCGTGACAGGCGCAATACATGCAAGAGGTTGCAATATAAAACCTTGTTGAACAAACATTTTCTTAAGGTAACCCTCTAATTTTTTATCCATTGGATCTGAAAAAGCACAGCTATCCTCCACCGGGATAGTGGTACGCTTAGCTAAAGTAGAAACTGCTCCCTCCACCTTAGGGACCGTTTGCCATAAGTCCCGTGTGGTGGCGTCTATTGGAAACATTTTTCTAAATATCGGAGGGGGTGAGAACGGCACACCGGGTCTATCCCACTCCTTAGTAACAATTTCAGTAAGTCTCTTAGGTATAGGAAAAACATCAGTACTCGCCGGTACCGCAAAATATCTATCCAACCTACACATTTTCTCTGGTATTGCAACTGTGTTACAATCATTCAGAGCCGCTAATACCTCCCCTAGTAATACACGGAGGTTTTCCAGCTTAAATTTAAAATTTGAAATATCTGAATCCAGTCTGTTTGGATCAGAACCGTCACCCACAGAATGAAGTTCTCCGTCCTCATGTTCTGCCACCTGTGACGCAGTGTCTGACATGGCCCTAATATTATCAGCGCACTCTGTTCTCACCCCAGAGTGATCACGCTTACCTCTTAGTTCTGGTAATTTAGCCAAAACTTCAGTCATAACAGTAGCCATATCCTGTAATGTGATTTGTAATGGCCGCCCAGATGTACTCGGCGCTACAATATCACGCACCTCCCGCGCGGGAGATGCAGGTACTGACACGTGAGGCGAGTTAGTCGGCATAACTCTCCCCTCGTTGTCTGGTGAAATATGTTCAATTTGTACAGATTGACTTTTATTTAAAGTAGCATCAATACAGTTAGTACATAAATTTCTATTGGGCTCCACTTTGGCATTAGCACATATAGCACATGTATCTTCCTCTGAATCAGACATGTTTAACACACTAGCAATTAACTAGCAACTTGGAAATGCTTTTTCAAGTAATATACAATAATATGAAAACGAACTGTGCCTATAAGAAGCACAGAAAAAATTATGACAGTTGAAATAAATAAATTATAGCAACAAATCTTTGTAAGAAATATACAATTTTAGCAAAGGATTGTTCCCATTAGCAAAGGATAACTAACCCTGACAGCAGAAAAAATACACAAATAAACGTTTTTTATCACAGTCAACTACAATCTTCACAGCTCTGCTGTGAATGATTACCTCCCTCAAAACAAGCTTTGAAGATCCCTGAGTTCTGTAGAGATGAACCGGATCATGCAGGAAGAAAATGAACCTCTGACTGAGTTTTTTGATGCGTAGTAAAAGCGCCAAAAATGGCCCCTCCCCCTCACACATAACAGTGAGAGAGATCAGTAAACTGTTTAAATTTAAACAAAACTATTGCCAAGTGGAAAAAACAGTGCCCAAAACATTTTTTCACCCAGTACCTTAGAGAAATAAACGATTTTACATGCCAGCAAAAAAACGTTTAACCTCAATAAATTAATTGTTATTTAAAAACCTATTGCAAGTCCCTGCAAATTAGGTTAAGTCTATGCATACAGTATAAATCCAGTGAAGTACCATTCCCCAGAATACTGAAGTGTAAAATATACATACATGACAGCCTGATACCAGATACATCTACTGTATTTAAGGCTGAGTTTACATTATAACGGTATGGCAGGATTTTCTCATCAATTCCATGTCAGAAAATAATAAACTGCTACATACCTCTTTGCAGATTAATCTGCCCGCTGTCCCCTGATCTGAAGTTTACCTCTCCTCAGATGGCCGAGAAACAGCAATATGATCTTAACTACTCCGGCTAAAATCATAGAAAAAACTCAGGTAGATTCTTCTTCAAATTCTACCAGAGAATGAATAACACACTCCGGTGCTATTATAAAATAACAAACTTTTGATTGAAGGTAATAAACTAATTAAAATCACCACAGTCCTCTCACACATCCTATCTATTCGTTGGGTGCAAGAGAATGACTGGGGGTGACGTAGAGGGGAGGAGCTATATAGCAGCTCTGCTGGGTGAATCCTCTTGCACTTCCTGTAGGGGAGGAGATAATATCCCAGAAGTAATGATGACCCGTGGACTGACCACACTTAACAGGAGAAAGCACAACTGTCCTCAACCGGGATAGTGGTACGCTTTGCTAAAGTAGAAACTGCTCCCTCCACCTTAGGGACCGTCTGCCATAAGTCCCGTGTAGTGGCGTCTATTGGAAACATTTTTCTAAATATAGGAGGTGGGGAAAAGGGAACACCGGGTCTATCCCACTCCTTGCTAATAATTTCTGTAAGCCTTTTAGGTATAGGAAAAACGTCAGTACACACCGGCACCGCATAGTATCTATCCAGCCTACACAATTTCTCTGGAATTGCAACTGTGTTACAGTCATTCAGAGCAGCTAATACCTCCCCAAGCAATACACGGAGGTTCTCAAGCTTAAATTTAAAATTAGAAATCTCTGAATCAGGTTTCCCCGAGTCAGAGATGTCACCCACAGGATGAAGCTCTCCGTCCTCATGTTCTGCATACTGTGACGCAGTATCAGACATGGCTCTTACAGCATTTGCGCGTTCTGTATCTCTCCTAACCCCAGAGCTATCGTGCTTGCCTCTTAATTCAGGCAATCTAGATAATACCTCTGACAGGGTATTATTTATGATTGCAGCCATGTCCTGCAAGGTAATCGCTATGGGCGTCCCTGATGTAATTGGTGCCATATTAGCGTGCGTCCCCTGAGCGGGAGGCGAAGGGTCTGACACGTGAGGAGAGTTAGTCGGCATAACCTCCCCCTCGACAGAACCCTCTGGTGATAATTCTTTTATAGATAAAGACTGATCTTTACTGTTTAAGGTGAAATCAATACATTTAGTACACATTCTCCTATGGGGCTCCACCATGGCTTTCAAACATAATGAACAAGTAGGTTCCTCTGTATCAGACATGTTTAAACAGACTAGCAATGAAACTAGCAAGCTTGGAAAACACTTAAACAAGTTTACAAGCAATATAAAAAACGTTACTGCCCCTTTAAGAAACACAAATTTTGTCCAAATTTGAAAAATAACAGTGAAAAAAGGCAGTTACACTAACGAAATTTTTACAGAGTATGTAACAAGTTAGCAGAGCATTGCACCCACTTGCAAATGGATGATTAACCCCTTAATACCAAAAACGGAATAACAAATGACAAAAACGTTTTTTAAACAGTCACAACAACTGCCACAGCTCTACTGTGGCTTTTTACCTCCCTCAATACGACTTTTGAAGTCTTTTGAGCCCTTCAGAGAAGTCCTGGAACATGCAGGAAGAAAGCTGGATGTCTGTGTCTGAAATTTTTTCTGCACAGAAAAGCACTAAAATAGGCCCTTCCCACTCATATTACAACAGTGGAAAGCCTCCAGGAACTGTTTCTAGGAAAAATTCAAGCCAGCCATGTGGAAAAAACTAGGCCCCAATAAGTTTTATCACCAAACATATATAAAAAACGATTAAACATGCCAGCAAACGTTTTAAAATACACTTTTATAAGAGTATGTATCTCTATTAATAAGCCTGATACCAGTCGCTATCACTGCATTTAAGGCGTTACTTACATTACTTCGGTATCAGCAGCATTTTCTAGCAAATTCCATCCCTAGAAAAATATTTTAACTGCACATACCTTATTGCAGGAAAAACTGCACGCTATTCCCCCTCTGAAGTTACCTCACTCCTCAGAATATGTGAGAACAGCAAAGGATCTTAGTTACTTCTGCTAAGATCATAGAAAACGCAGGCAGATTCTTCTTCCAAATACTGCCTGAGATAAACAGTACACTCCGGTACCATTTAAAAATAACAAACTTTTGATTGAAGAAATAAACTAAGTATAAAACACCACAGTCCTCTTACGACCTCCATCTTAGTTGAGAGTTGCAAGAGAATGACTGGATATGGCAGTGAGGGGAGGAGCTATATAGCAGCTCTGCTGTGGGTGATCCTCTTGCAACTTCCTGTTGGGAAGGAGAATATCCCATAAGTAATGGATGATCCGTGGACTGGATACACTTAACAAGAGAAAAGGGTTTTATAGCATCTGTTTGCCCGTGTCGGGTGTAGCGCTCATATTACAAGCTTGAGCGCAATTGAAGTTAACGATTGCTGGGATAGTGCGTCCTCAGAGCTCTGGTTAACTGTTTTGCGCAACAAAAAAGTGTATGTATATATGTAGTGGGTACTTATATAGTGCGGCTAATCACCCGTAAGGGTCTCAAGGCGCTGCTCATTTTATCAACCTCTGAAGGATGAAAAGCTGAGTTGACCTCGCCGGGGATCAAACCTGCAGCTCTTGGGTTGCTACAGAGCTCAGTGTCATGAAACACTTAAAAAATACATATAAAACAGTACAGTTGCACTTATAATAATAGCACTATCTAATAAAAAATATTAAAAACAATTAGTGCACAAAAATTTAAAGATATGGTCTCAGGTGCTAGGGAAAAAAAGGCAGGCAAAGGGCTTTAACATTGAGATACATTTATATACATGTCTATGTATATGTTTATGTGTGTGAACATATGTATTTATATGTATTTAGAGACATATATACACATATACACATATAAACATATATATATATAAGTGCATTGGAACCCTTTGCAGTTAAGTAGATGAAAACACGTAAAAGCAATTATGCAATATTCATATTTCATAAAGTGTTATACAGTGTATTTACTGTAAATATTTCACATTCCAATGTTCTGCACATAGCAGAATATGTTCTATGTATTTATAAACATATATTCATATATATATCTGTATATATCTATACCTATATATAATCATGTACAAGTTGTAAGGAAGGTTCTTATATCAAAGCTCCCAATTCTAAAAGTATATATAGTAAGCAGATATTTCTGTAAATTTCTCGATCAGATGATATATATTTTTTTCAGCAGTTTTCGGTAATTTTATTTTTTTTAAGAATATTGCTGTATTCTTATGGGTTTTAAAATACAGTCTTATAGGGTAAACATTTGTTTCTGTGGGAATTGCAGTCTCATTCAATGTCTGTTCCACCAAAATCCCTTGCTGTTATTCATGCAGAAAAATGTTTTATCCTCTTTCTACTCACAATTTTTGACAGAAAAAGAATAGTGCAATACTGCATATTTATTATATACAGAAAAAAAACAATGTACACATGGCTTTACAAAGGTCCTGCTCACATTTAAAACCCTCAACAAAGTTCTCTCTTATGATCCCTAACCACATCGAATGAGAGTACTACCATACAACAGGACGTAGGAAAGTCTTGGATCTTCAGGTGCCTGTGCAGACATTTCATGAGGCACTTACCTCATAGGATTGAAGTAAAAAATTGTGAGTAGAAACTCCCTAAGGATAAAGCATTTTTTCTGCAGGCATAACAACAAGGGATTTTGCTGGAACAGACATTTAATGAGACTGTAATTTCCACAGAAACAAATGTTTACCCTATAAGATTGTATTTTAAAATACATAAGAATACAGCAATATTCTTAAAATGTATTCAATAACATAAAACCGCTGAAAAAAACAAAATTTATGCTTACCTAATAAATTTCTTTCCACGGAATCAACAATTACTGTTGGGAATATCACTCCTGGCCAGCAGGAGGAGGCAAAGAGCACCACAGCAAAGCTGTTAAGTATCACTTCCCTTCCCACAACCCCCAGTCATTCGACCAAAGGAAAATGGAGAAAAAAGAAGCAACACAATGTGTAGAGGTGCCTTCGGTTAAAGTTAAAAAAGAACTGTCTTAAAATAAAAAGCAGGCCATGAACTCACCGTATCCGGAAAGAAAGAAATTTATCAGGTAAGCATCAATTTTGTTTTATTTCCTAAGATACAGTGAGTTCACAGAATAAAACATTACTGTTGGGAACCAATTCCCAAGCTAGAGGACATCCATGATTAGGGAGGGACAAGACAGGTCCCCTAAACAGAAGGCACCACTGCTGAGGGAAAATAATCAAATATCTAAAATTTGGACAGAATATGCAGAAAAGACCAAGTAGCAGCCTTGCAAATCCATTTCACAGAAGCTTCATTTCGAAATCCAAAAAGAAGAGACAGCCCTAGTTGAAAGAACTGAAATTCTCTCAGGAGAATGCTACCCAGCATTCTCATAGGCAAAACCAATTATACTTCTTTTACCAGAGAAAGAAAAATAGACGCTTTCTGACCTCTATGTTTCCCAAAGAAACAAACAAACAGGGCAGAAGACAGGCGAAAATCCTTAGTCGCATGAAAATAAAATTTTAAAGCACGCACAACCTCCAAGTTGTGCAACAAACGTTCTTCAGAAAAGAAGAACTATGTCAAAGAAAAGGAACAACAACTTCCTGATAAAATTCTTTTTGTCGAAACCACTCTAGGAAGGAACCTAATGTAGTACGAAGATCCGCTTCATCTGCATGAAAGAGAAGATAAGGCGAATCACACTGCAAAGCTGAGAGTTCCGACACGCTCTGAGCAGATGAGATAGCATTAAGAAACAAAACCTTCCAAAATAACAACTTAATATCTATGGTATACAATGGCTCAAACGAGCTGGCTGCAAAACTTTAAGAACAAAGTTATGGCTCCCATGAGGAGCAACAGACTTAAACACAGGCCTGATTCTGACCAAGGCCTGACCAAAAGATTACATATCTGGCATGTCCTCCAGACTCTTATGAATGAATCTGACCCTTCAGAGAACTGACTGACAAAACCTTTCTCCAGACCTTCCTGAAGAAAGGACAAAATGCTAAAATCCTGACCCTAATCCAAGAGAAGCCTTTGGATTCACACCAATAAAGACATTTATGCCATATCTTATGGAAAATCTTTCTCGTAACAGGCTTGCAAGCCTGAATCAAGGTCTCAATGACCAACTCAGAAAACCCCCCGCTTAGACAAAACTAAGCGTTCAATCTCCAAACAGTCAGCTTCAGAGAAACGAAAAATGGATGAAAGAAGGGACCCAAAATCAGAAGGTCCTTCCTCAGAGGCAGACTCCAAGGTGAAAGAAATGACCTCTCCACTAGGTCTGCATACTAGATCCTGTGAGGCCACGCAGGGACTATTGAATTACCGACGCTCTCTCCATCAGCCAACCTGAAATCCCAAGGAACCGCCAGAGCATCTATCAGAACAGCCTGTAGTCCACTCCTGGAATGTGGATTGCAGAAAGACAACAATTGTGGGCTTCCGCCCACTGAACAATCCAAGTCACCTCCTTCATGGCTAAGGAACTTCGAGTTCCTCCCTGGTGGTTGATGAAAACCATTGAGGTGACATTGCCCGACTGGAACCCTGCTAAGGACAACTGAGGCCAAGTCATCACAGCATTGTAAATCACTCCCAACTTCAAGATGTGAAAGAAGAGAGCAGACACTTCCGAGTCCGTAATCCCTGCCCTTAAACAAGACCCAGACTGTTTCCCAGCCCAGCAGGAGGGCGTCCGTGGTCACAACACCCAGGAATGTCTCTAGAAGCACACGCCCTGAGACAGCTACTCCTGAGAACCACTACAGGATAGAGACTCTTGTCGACTGACCTAGATCTATCCTCTGAGCCAGATCCGAATATTCTCCATTCTATGGAAAATAGCAAAGGGAATGATGTCCAAGATAACCCTCAGACCAATTCCCTTCATACTTGAGTCACTGAAAAGTGAAGGTAAAAACAATTGCAGCTGGATCCCAACTCCCAACCTTCTGGTTGCCAAAAGGCTAAACTATTTACCGGACCATAAGAGCTCGCTGTTGGCAGGACATTAGACTGCAGTGAAAAGAAAAGGAATAATCCTTGATTATCTGAACTCTATTAGTATCTTGTCCTATGATAGAGAATCTATTAAGGTCCCTAAATAAATTACCCTTGTAGATGATACAAAGGAACTCTTCTCCAGATTCATTTCCCATCCATGGGAAAGAAGATTTAAAATACTATTAGGCATTTTTCTAAGAGTAGCCCTTGAACCAACGGAGAATGGATACTACTTTGAAGGACAAAACCTGAGGAACTTGAGGTAAATACCTAGATTCTGTTCCCAAACTGGGTCTGGAACTATCACTCCTAGAGAGGAAGGCCCTGAACCTTTTTATTTCCCAACTTGACTACTGCAATAATCTACTTGCTGGCCTTCTTCTTTCCCACCTCTCCCCTCTTTAATCCATCCTAAATGCCTCTGCCATGCTGATCCACCTTTCCCGTCGCTCTGTATCAGCTGCACCTCTCTGCGAGTCCCTTCATTGGCTCCCCATTCACAGCAGAATTAAATTCAAAATTTTCACCCTTACATACAAAGCTCTCACCAACGCCGCTCCCCTCTACCTATCCTCTCTAATAAACAAGTATACTCCAGCCCGCCACTAAGATCCAACAATGATCTGCTCCTTGCATCCTTGACTATCACCTCCTCTCATGCTAGACTGTAGGACTTCTCTCGTGCAGCACCTACCCTCTGGAACACTCTGTTCAGGGAAGCCTACCACCCAACTCAATAATAAATTAATTTCACTTACCTAACATTTCCCTCATCTAACTCTGCATTAACATCTTTCTCAATCTTGCAGTCTTCACCTCCTGTTTCTCAACCTCCTACCCTTCTAGATTGTTCCCACTGGAATAGGGCCCTCAATTCCTCCTGTATGTGTTTGTAAATTTTGCCCCATCTCTTACAAGTTTTATATCATTGTTTTATTTAAATGAATTGTATCCATGGACAGCGCTGCGGAATATGTTGGCGCTTCATAAATAAAGTATAATTATAATAATAATAATAAAAAAGGAATGCCTCTCATCATACCTGGATTGCAGATACTCTAGAATGAGAAATCTGCCCCTGGGATGAAATCTTAGATAGGACTCCAAGAAACAAGATTGACCCTGCTGAAAGAGGAAAGGAAACCCTTCCTTTAGTCTTACTCTCTTGACGAGTGGAAGAAAAACCTTTTTTCACCCGTAAAGTCAGGAGGCAATGCTGTCAACCAAGTCCAAACAAGGTCTCATCCCTTTAAACAAAAATAGAAGAAAAAACACCTACTCTTAAAACAAAGGCGACAGAAAGGAAGAGTGAGCTCTGCTCTCGTCAATAAAGACATAAAAATTGTATCTGCACAGATTTGTTTGGTCTCCTCATTTCTCCTCTAAATAAACTCCAAAATACATAGGGATTTGAACTGACAACCTCCAGTTTTTAACCCATGTCTAAACCACTGTACCAAATTATTCTTATACATAGGGATTTGAAGATTATTATATAAATAATCTGAGCCTCAAATTAGGGTTAACCCCTTCTATCCTGAAGTAGACTAACTCCTAAATCTTCCCAATCACACCAAAAGTGCCTGCTCACTTTCAGAAATTGTCCTTATTAAGAATTTTATTGTCCCAAATTAAATACAGATAGGGCTGAGCCACAGTAGTGCCAGCCTCCTGGCCCCAGAAGACAAAAGGCACTTACCTGCACATTCAGCTGTATGAGAGGATGCCACTCCTAACAGAGACCTGTGGAAACAAGAAAGGACAGAGTAAACCTACTCTGGCTTTCCACACTTAGGGCAGCAAACATGTTAGGAAAATGCAGCAAGGGCCACCTTACAAGTTCCTAACTGCTTTAAAGCCACCACTGCCCTACTGAAGAGATTAACGTGGAGTACGGCTAGACTTCAGAAGAAGTTCAGAGTAAACCTACTCTGGCATTTAAAATAATAAAATCTTGATTGAAGTAAAAGAAATCCTCCTCCTGGGAGATATGAGTCTCAGAGGGTAACAAATATCACAGAGATCCATCCTCCAGAGATCCATCCTCCTCCTTGCACCACAGGCAAAGAGAATGACTTGGGGTTGTGGGAAGGGAAGTGATACTTAACAGCTTTGCTGTGGTGCTCTTTGCCTCCTCCTGCTGGCCAGGAGTGATATTCCCAACAGTAATTGATGATTCTGTGGACTCACCGTATCTTAGGAAACCAACACTCAGATGATAGAGACATTTACAGCAATATCTGCTTATTATATATTTATTTAGAATCGGGAGCTCTGATATAAGTGACTTCCTTACACCTTGTACATCATTTTTTTCTATTTGCGTGCTTTACTGGGAAAACATATATATATCTCATATAACAGGATTGGGCAGCTAAATTAGAATACCCACATAGTATACAATAGTATAGCGCCTTCTCACACCACTTCTACTAATACTATATATAATCATGTGTATATATATATATATATATATATATATATATATAAGCAAATGGAAGGATGAGGACTCACAGGAAAAAATAACCAAAGTGGTTTATTCAAGCAGCAAACGTGAAGCACTGTTCAGTGTACAAGACAGGTGCACAGGATCTGACACGTTTCACACATGCTCAAATGCGCTTCATCAGATTCCTGATGAAGCGCATTTGAACATGCGCGAAACGCATCAGCCCTTGTGCACCAGTCTTGTACACTGAACAGTGCTTCACCTTTGCTGCTGGAATAAACCACGTTGGTTATTAGTTCCTGTGAGTCCTCATCCTTCCGTTTGCTTGTATACGTTAATGGCTGAGCTAGCCTAGAGGAGCTGAACCCCGCAATGAGCACACAGCTCTGTTCCCAGCAGTGGCATTTTCTTTGATGTAATCCCCAGTTCTTTGTGAACACTTACTCTCACCTCTCGTGCCTCTCTGACGTTACCCATAGGAGGAGCTTTGATGCGGCACCCGCCGCATGCACTACGGCTATGGATAGCTGAGCTGCTAACTACAGATGAATGTGCTTTCTCACCGCTAAGGCACCTTACTCGCTAGTGTACGCACACTCCATATTGGCACCGAAAAAGGTGAGGAACGTGACTTTTGAACTTTACTGTATGGGGTAAACGCATCTACTACTCTACAACAGTGTTGAGTATCTGCACCACACTGTGTGCAGTACCTACCTTTATACTACACTGCTGGGTTATACTTTTACTGAACTGAGCATAATCCCTTTCTCCCTTTTGATACATATATATATATATGTAAAGATATATATTGAACCAAAATACCATCATATATATATATATATATATATATTTATGAATAAATAGAACACATTCTGCTATGTGAAGAACATTGAGTGAATGTGAAATATTAATGTCAGGTTAGCACACTTGAGAATATCCAATCAGGTTTGCACACAAGTAGGTTTTCCCCCTATTTTTCTTGCTCCATTAAATTCTACGGTGGAATACAATAATGCCCTCATGATATCCTAAGTTCGCGCTTTGGGTTAGCACGCAAGCATAAACATTTTACTTTCAACTTGTAATACTAACGGAGTTAGTACGCAAGGGGGGGTGTTAAATACCGCTCCACTTGTTATCTGGCCCCTTGTCAGATAGGCGAGTTACATAAGTATATCCGTGTTGAAGTATGTTAGAGGTATATGCCGTATATATATATATATATATATATATATATATATTATGGTATAGATATGTGACTTGGAACATTTTAGAAGCATGTTGACAATCATAACTGCTCCTGCCTACTGTAATTATATGATTTGGTTAGCTCCTTATACTACACACAATCACATGGGTTCAATAATAATGACTACAATGAATTTCATGGCAATCTTTATTAACCTCCAATCCCTTCTCACCACCACCCACCCTATTGTTTACTTTAATATATATACACACACCTTCTAACAGTATTATGTAGAGCTGTCACTAATAATCTAGGAGAGAAACCACTTCAGACTCAGTCTTTTGTACTTCAATCCCATTGGCTGATCCAATCAGCCAATAGGATTGAGCTGGCATTCTATTGGCTGTTCCAATCAGCCAACAGAATGCCAGTTCAATCCTATTGGCCGATTGCGTCAGCCAATAGGATTTTTTCTACCTTAATTCCGATTGGCTGATAAAATTCTATCAGCCAATCGGAATTGAAGGGACGCCATCTTGGATGATTTATTCATTTAAAGGAACCTTCATTCAGTCGTCGGCCGCGGAAAGAAGAGGATGCTCCGCGTCGGATGTCTTGAAGATGGACCCGCTCCGCGCCGGATGGATGAAGATAGAAGATGCCTTCTGGATGAAGACTTCTGCCCGTCTGGAGGACCACTTCTGCCCGTCTGGAGGAAGACATCTCCCGGTAAGGTGATCTTCAGGGGGTTAGTGTTTTTTTAAGGGGGTATTGGGTGGGTTTTAGAGTAGGGTTGATTGTGTGTGTGGTGGGTTTTAATGTTGGGGGGGGGAATTGTACTTTTTTTTCAGGTAAAAGAGCTGATTACACAAAAGGCCCTTTTAATGGCAATTTGTAATTTAGTGCAGGGTAGGGCTTTTTTTTATTTTGGGGGGCTTTCTTATTTTGTTAGGGGGATTAGATTAGGTGTAATTAGTTTAAAAATCTTGTAATTTCTTTATTATTTTCTGTAATTTAGTGTGTTTTTTGTACTTTAGATCATTTTATTTAATTATATTTAATTTAGGTAATTAATTTAATTGTAGTGTAGTGTTAGGTGTAATTGTAACCTTAGGTTAGGTTTTATTTTACAGGTAAATTTGTCTTTATTTTAACTAGGTAGTTATTAAATAGTTCATAACTATTTAATAACTATTCTACCTAGTTAAAATAAATACAAAGTTGCCTGTAAAATAAAAATAAACCCTAAGATAGATACAATGTAACTATTAGTTATATTGTAGCTAGATTAGGGTTTATTTTATAGGTAAGTATTTAGTTTTAAATAGGAATAATTTAGTTAATTGTAGTAATTTTATTTAGATTTATTTTAATTATATTTAAGTTAGGGGGTGTTAGTGTTAGACTTAGGTTTAGGGGTTAATAACTTTATTATAGTGGTGGCGACGTTGGGGGCGGCAGATTAGGGGTTAATAAATGTAGGTAGGTTGCGGCGACATTGGGGGCAGCAGAGTAGGGGTTAATAAATATAATGTAGGTGTCAGCGATGTTGGGGGCGTCAGATTAGGGGTCCATAAGTATAATGTAGGTGGCGGCGGTGTCCGGAGTGGCATATTAGGGGTTAATAACATTATGCAGGTGTCGGCGATGTCAGGGGCAGCAGATTAGGGGTTAATAAGTGTAAGATTAGGGGTGTTTAGACTCGGGGTTCATGTTAGGGTGTTAGGTGTAGACATAAATGTATTTTCCCCATAGGAATCAATGGGGCTGCGTTAGGAGCTTTACGCTGCTTTTTTGCAGGTATTAGGTTTATTTTCAGCCGGCTCTCCCCCATTGATTCCTATGGGGAAATTGTGCACGAGCACGTTTTACCAGCTCACCGCTAACATAAGCAGCGCTGGTATTGAGGTGAGATGTGGAGCAAAATTTTGCTCTACACTCACTTTTTTGCGGCTAATGCCGGGTTTGTAAAAACCCGTAATACCATTGCTGTCTGTAAGTGAGCGGTGAGCATAAACTGCTCGTTATCACCGCACCCCTGTTAACGCAAAACTCGTAATCTAGGCGACAGCATTTAAAGCTTAAACATAAGTGGTATACACACCCCCTCCTGTTTCTGTGGCGCCAAACACTCTGTGTGTGGAACGTAAGTTTGCGTTCCAGCAAATCATGGAACCGGAAGTGACAATCCGCAACTTCCGGTTCGGGATATTTTAGCTAAAGTGAAAAGAACTTCTAAATAAATATTTAACTTCAATACCAATCCGTTTTACAACCTATCAACGGTGACTGTAATAGTGTGGACATATAACACATATAGTGATGTGTGTCAAATAGTATTATGGTCGATACGTCTATCACCCTTATAGGTAGTCATGGTTACCAGTATAAACAAATATCAAAATATATGACAGTCAATCGCACTGTACTAAGGGAAAGGGTATAATCATCTATCCTACTGGTATTTAACCCACTTGATATCTAAATCAAACACAATTTAGCAAACCCACACTTATCAAAAATAGTACTTAACAAAATTATTTAGGTGAGTTATGTGAAATGTTGCCTTAGCAACGACCACCTTCACATTTCTCATACTCCAATTAACAAATACAATCACTAATATTTTTGAATTACCTTGTAGGATCTCAAATCTTTTGTGTTAAAAACACCTCCCCATGCTAACATATACTTATTACTGTTTATGCATACCGAAGTTAAACAAAAGAATTAAAACCTAATAAATTAAAAAAACTTAAATGTATCACCTATAGGCATACATTTATAATCTCAAAATTGCTTCAATATCACTGCCTCTGTTACATCAGACTAATATAGGGATTATTACCTATTAGTTGTTATTCTTTACACACACATACAACAATGTCCCGCATTGATATAATAGTAGATATTCATATTATAAAATATTTTCAAATATTTTGTTATCCCAGCAATTGGATGTTACACTTCCTTCCTAAGATTCCTCTATTTTGCAGTGTCCATTCCTCGCTCTTTACTCCTTCAGATCGTCCTTCTTTTAGCTCTTTTATTTCATTTTCTGTACCTCAGTGATTTACACTCGTGTATAAAATGAGTGACTATGGGTATTTGTATTTTAAGTCTGTCTCCTGTGTCACGGTATTACCCAGTGACCAAAAGCAATTGGAATCAAACCAAATGTATACCACTTCACCCCCCACAGCTTTTACAATCTCCCCTGCACTCCAGGTATGTTACACTCTGTGTGTCACCCCTTGTGACCGGTATAAGTTCTAATCAGTTATTTCCCATACTTTGTGCATATCTCTGTGTATGAATACTCACATATATCAATAAAAGAGTGACCTCAACTGATCCTTATACCTGGTGAGTGCGGGAGGCAATGTTACTCATCCATCCCACTCCCTCTACAGATTAAGGTAACATATGTGTGGTCTTGCAACCCCACTACAGCCCCTTAATCTGTCCAAGAGGTACCAGCAGGAATTGTGTACAGTTGAATGCACCCCTGGTATGTAACACAATAGGGACTAGATTAGAAGCTTAGAATCTGGAGCCGAATTCAGGCCCCCCAGATATATGGTACCCAGTCGGTACATCCATCAAGCTTCACAGCTGAGAAGAGCCTTGTTCCTATCATCGCCTCGATCCAACTTCGGTATATGGTCAATTATGATGTATCTAAGGGACGACACAGAATGCCTCAAGTGACGTGCAACTGGTTGGTCAGACTTTTTGTTCTTCAAGGCCTGGCATATAGCCAGCCTATGATTGGCCATCCGTTCTCGTAGGGTTCCATGTGTCTTGTTGATGTAAACTCTCGCACATGGGTCAAAGATCATTTAGACAACATGTGTTGTAGTGCACGATAAAGAATGTTGGATCGTGTGAAGTTTATTAGTATGCGGATGATGGAACACTTTGGTAGCTATTAGGCCATTACACGCAGTGCATCCCAAATATCTGTAGCACCCTTTGATGGTTTCCTTAGGCTTGGTGAGGTAGCTGTTCTTTGGGTCTGTCTTGACCAGAAGGTCCCTTAGGGTAATACCTCATCTATACCCCACCATCGGATTAAGGTTCTGAGTAAATCCCAGTTTCGGGTCCGATGTCATAGGAGGCCATTGTTGTTTCAGGATTTTGCTAGTAGCGGTTGTATTCGGGGAGAAAGTTGTAACAAACATCAATCGATCATCTCCCATCTCAGTATGGTCATTACGTTTGTTAATCAAGTCCTCTTGTGTGCGGTTCTGTACCTCTTTCATGGTTGTGTTTACAATCTTTGCTTTGTAACCTCTCTGGAGGAATTTTTCTTGCATCCCTGTGAGCTGGGAGACCCCTGTTTCTTTATCAGAGTTATTACGGATGGTTCGTATCATCTGAGATTTAACAATGCCTTTTAACAATTACGGGGATGGCAACTATCAGCACTGAGTATTGAATTTCTATCAGTTTGTCTTTCTGAGACAAAAATCAATAAAGGAGAGTAAGTTCTCAATCGGGGGGCCCTTGTACCCTTGTATCTTCAATAGATGTGCTTTGATAGCTTTCAAACACCCCTATGTCACAGGATACGACACATGCTTATTCGTTCTTACATAGAGGGTATGCTACTTCAAGTCATTTTTTTAGGGGTAACCACGAGGTCAAGAGGGGGAGGAACTATAGACCACATGTCAGGAGGGCAAAATATTCGGCACAGGCCACCTCGCCGAGGCAGACAGAGGATATAGTAGTCAACCTCAGGTTCTCATGATTTGACCCAGACAGAGAGACGGGTACTGAACAAGGGACTATCTTTTGTCCCCAGTGCTGGTATCTCAGAATTGGATAAAAAATTGGACATATTTAAACTTAACAGAACTCTTAAGATTAAAGAATTTTTTCAAAATCAGACAAGAGATATACCACATGGGACATTGGGAGGGGTTAACCATAAATGTAAAAAAACAAGTACATTTTATCCCCCTAATAGTAGCCCTACGAAGACTTACATTAGGTTAATTACGCAAGACCTAGAGTCAGAACGTACAAATAAGGTATGGAGACACAACCTACAAAAAGATGAACTAGAAGCTATCAAAACCTTGCAAAATGATACCTCTGTGGTGATTAGACTGGCGGACAAGGGCGGTGCCATAGTCCTGATGAATTATGAGGACTACAGGGATTATATTTTGCAACAATTGTCCGACTCTAGTACATACAGTATACTGTCAACAGATCCTACACATAAATTCAAAACACAGTTGGATGACCTATTACATCTGGGATTGGAACAAGGCTTTATTACTGAACAGATTAATTACTTTTGCCATACCCAACATCCCAAAATCCCGATATTATACAAAATTCCAGGTTAGAGCTGCAAAAACTAATCGGCATAATCGATAATGATCGATTATGAAAATAGTTGTCAACGAATCTCATAATCGATTAGTTGGTTTGCAATTAGTTGGTCTGTGCACAGCACCAGCTGCTTCCCTACAATGAGCTCCTGCACATGGTATTGTGTTTTATGGTTATGTCCTTAGCCTAAAGGACTTCTCCAGACATTTACTTTTTTTAGGACACTATAAGTTTCTTTTTAAGTTTACACCTACTTCTGTCTTATGTGCAACCCAGAAAAAAAACAAGAGTCATAAGTTGGATTGTTTATATTAAATCAGGTGATTTGGGACTATGCTTTGCATGATATAGTGCCGAGCTTGTTATTTACACCTAGCCCTAGATTGATGGCATTTGTTATATGAATTTATTTGCACAATTTTTAGCGGATCGCTAGCTATTGCTGATTATATGTACTCTATAGATAAATGTGTAAAACTGTGTCCTGTTACCGATATATAGTATTTAGCCCTTTTGCCTTTTTTTGTTTTTTTATATTTTTAATTAATTGGAATATGTACCAAATTCAACCTTCTATAAGTATATATCTGTGGACTAGATATTTTTCCCCCTAACCTTATAGCTGGTTGTTTACCATTGCATATAGATATTCAAGATATTTGTATGTCAGAATGAAGTCCAGGCTTGGTGGAGAGCTAACAAAGATAAATAGCCCACCTTGGCGATATTGGCAAAACCCTACTTATGCATCTCAGGCACCTCAACACCACCTGAGCGCCTCTTCTCTGCTGCAGGCAAAATAGCTTGCAAAAAAGAGAGCCAGCCACAGCCAGGAGCATGCAATGCAAAGTTTCTAAAAGAGTGAATAACAGAATGTTATAAACAGTTATAGTCTACCTCTTTTCAAACAGTTTGTGGTTTTGTTTTGCTTAATTATAAAAATTTGTTCTGCACCTTAACAAAATGGACCAACAGTTGTGTTAATGTAAAGTTTTAGTCTGAACTTTATATTTATAACACTCAGTATATGGATTTTATTTTAAATATAGGAAAAAATTATTTATTTATTTTTTATCCGATTAGTCGATTAATCGAAAAAATAATCAGCCGATTAATCGATTATGAAAATAATCGTTAGTTGCAGCCCTGAATTCCTAAGATACATAAAACCATGACACACCCACCAGATCGCCCCATTGTGTCTGCAGTACAGTCCCTTCTTCCACTGGTGGCCCAGTACAACAATGTGCTGTTACAGCCAATTGTGAGAAACACAAGTTCCTTCATATTAGACACAAATGATCTTATCAGACAACTCAGGAGAGTAAAGATACAGGCAGGTGACCTTCCTGTGACCCTTGATGTCAATAGTTTGTACACCATTATACCCCATGAAGTGGGTTTGAAAGCTATCAAAGCACATCTATTGAAGACACAAGGGTACAAGGGCCCCCTGATTGAGTACTTACTCTCCTTGATTGATTTTTGTCTCAGAAATAATTATTTTCATTTTGAGCAACAGTTTTATTTGCAAGTAGCAAGGACAGCCATGGGCTCAAACATGGCCCCGCCTATGCAAATATATGTGTGGCTCAATTCGAGGATGATTTCTTATGGGGTACTAGTGATGAATACATCACCTTTTACCGAAGGTATATTGATGATGTCTTCCTCATCTGGAGGGGAGGTGAGGAGAAATTACAGATTTGGTTTGATATCATCAATAAGACCCCCACGACGGTAAGGTTTAAAATGACAGCAGAGAGGGAGCAAATGCCTTTTCTAGACATCAACATCTTCATTGATAGGGAAACATTAGGCACAACATTATACAGTAAGCCTACTGATAGAAATTCAATACTCAGTGCTGATAGTTGCCGTCCCCCGTCATTATTGAAAGGCATTGTTAAATCTCAGATGATACGAACCATCCGTAATAACTCTGATAAAGAAATAGAGGTCTCCTAACTCAAAGGGATGCAAGAAAAATTCCTCCAGAGAGGTTACAAAGCACAGATTGTAAACACAACCATACAAGAGGTACATGACCTCACACAAGAGGACTTGATTAACAAACACAATGACCGTACTGAGATGGGAGATGATCGATTGATGTTTATTAAAACTTTCTTTCTGAATACAACCGCTACTGGCAAAATCCTGAAACAACAATGGCCTCTTATGACATCGGACCCGAAATTGCGATTGACTCAGAACCTTAATCCGATGGTGGGGTATAGACGAGGTATTAACCTAAGGGACCTTCTGGTCAAGACAGACCCAAAGAACAGATACCTCACCAAGCCTAAGGAAAACATCAAAGGTGTAATGGCCTAATTGCTACAAAAGTGTTCCATCATCCGCATACTAATAAACTATACACGATCCGACATTCTTTATCCTGCACTACAACACATGTTGTCTATATGCTTTTTTGCCCATGTGCGAAAGTTTACATCGGCAAGACACAAGGAACCCTACGTGAACGGATGGCCAATCATAGGCTGGCTATACGCCAGGCCTTGAAGAACAAAAAGTCTGACCAACCAGTTGCACGTCACTGTTAGGAGATGGGGCATTCTGTGTCGTCCATTAGGTACATCATAATTGACCATATACCGAGGTTGGATCGAGGCAGTGATAGGAACAAGGCTCTTCTCATCTGTGAAGCTCAATGGATGTACCGACTGGGTACCATATATCCGGGGGGGCCTGAATTTGGCTCTGGATTTTAAGCTTCTAATCTAGTCCCTATTGTGTTACATACCAGGGGTGCATTTAACTGTACACAATTCCTGCTGGTATCTCTTGGACAGATTAAGGGGCTGTAGTGGGGTTGCAAGACCACACATATGTTACCTTAATCTGTAGGTGGAGTGGGATGGATGAGTAACATCGCCCCCCGCTCTCACCAGGTATAAGGATCAGTTGAGGTCAAAGATATACACAGAGTATGGGAAATTACTGATTAGAACTTATACCGGTCACAAGGGGTGACACACAGAGTGTAACATACCTGGAGTGCAGGGGAGATAGTAAAAGCCGTGTGGGGTGAAGTGGTATACATTTGGTTTGATTCCAATTGCTTTTGGTCAATGGGTAATACCGTGACACAGGAGACAGGCTTAAAATACAAATACCCATAGTCACTCATTTTATACACGAGTGTAAATCCCTGAGGTACAGAAAATGAAATAAAAGAGCTAAAAGAAGGACGAGCTGAAGGAGTGAAGAGCGAGGAATGGACACTCTGCAAAATAGAGGAGTCTTAGGAAGGAAGTGTAACATCCAATTGCTGGGATAACAAAATATTTGAAAATATTTGATAATATGAATATCTACTATTATATCAATACGGGACATTGTTGTATGTGTGTGTTAAGAATAACAACTAATAGGTAGTAATCCCTATATTAGTCTGATGTAACAGAGGCAGCAATATTGGAACAATTTTGAGATTATAAATGTATGCCGATAGGTGATACATTTAAGTTTTTAATTTATTAGGTTTTAATTCTTTTGTTTAACTTCGGTATGCATAAACAGTAATAAGTATATGTTAGCATGGGGAGGTGTTTTTAGCACAATAGATTTTAAATCCTACAAGGTAATTCAAAAATATTAGTGATTGTATTTGTAAATTGGAGTATGAGAAATTTGAAGGTGGTCGTTGCTAAGGCAAAATTTCACATAACTCACCTAAATAATTTTGTTAAGTACTATTTTTGATAAGTGTGGGTTTGCTAAATTGTGTTTGATTTAGCTATCAAGTGGGTTAAATACCAGTAGGATAGATGATTATACCCTTGCCCTTAGTACAGTGCGATTGACTGTCATATATTTTGATATGTGTTTATATTGGTAACCATGACTACCTATAGGGTGATAGACGTATCGACCATAATACTATTTGACACACATCACTATATGTGTTATATGTGCACACTATTACAGTCACCATTGATAGGTTGTAAAACGGTATTGAAGTTAAATATATATATATATATATATATAAATATATATATATATATATATATATATATATATATATATATATATATATATATAATATATATATGTTCTTTTCCCTTCACCTAACATATCCAGAACCGGAAGTTGCGGATTGTCACTTCCGGTTCCACAATTTGCTGGAACGCAAACTTGCATTCCACACAGAGAGTGTTTGGCGCCACAGAAACAGGAGGGGGTGTGTATACCACTTATGTTTAAGCTTTATATGCCGTGTTTTCACTAGTAATGTTGTTCTGATGAAGGGGATGCAAATTTCCCCGAAACGTTAAAAAAAAATTGGTTTTCTGAGACCCAAAATTTTCCTGTGAGTGCATTTCTTTTTTGGATACTTATTTGGAAACATATTTGCACCCAGGTAGTTGTCCCTTGGTGGGTGGGTCAGCTGTTTGGACGGTATATATATATATATATATATATATATATATATATATATACACACATACATATACATATACACGTATAAAACATAAATCCTTTATTTTCATAGCACTTTTATGTGTTTTGTTCTGAAAACTAGCACATGTTAATGGTTTACTAGTGCTATCCATTAAAAGATGCTTTGATTAAAATATTTAAACATGGGGGGCGGAGCTTGGCCGCACAGGGAGATGGCCGCTTAACACACTAGCTCCTAGGCCCCACTACCCAAGCAATAGATAAAAAGGCTACCCAGCACATATAAAGTGAGACCTGGGGGCAACTAACATACTCCGGAACATACGGAGTGCAGTGGCAGGAGTTTGTGGCAAACGGATCACAGCGCGCACATCAACAGACACGGACCGCAAGACCCACGTGGCGCCTCGCCATACTCATTACAGTAAAGGTATAGGTGGAGGCTCGGTAGCTAGAAGCACAACAAGCGGTAAGAGGTGTCCTCATAAGTCTATACCGGGAGGTGGAAGAAAGGGGGAGAAGCCCGGGCAGTGAACATCACCCTCCATACCTGACATAATACGCAGGCATAGATAACGGGCCCAATAGCACGACGAATTCACAGGGGAAGCGCATCATCAAATAAAGGCATCAGAATACAGTGATAAAATATGATAATTAAATATATGAACTGTGAATATCAGATATAAGCACTTTGGTTGTGACTGTCGCTAAAGGCCTCACAAGAACAGCTCAGGACTGTACCTACACTCGCAGCTACTCCACACTAATCATAGGGGAATTCAACAGTAATAATTCCATAAAGATATACAACAGCGCATCCTGCTCATTCAGCTGCAGACACTTAACACGTGGGACCTCAAACATTACTTTACTTGGGTGTTTTTGACTGTGGCTTGCCTGCTGCCGGCTGCCACCTCTATATGTCATATAATCGGTGGTCATGCCTGGACGCAAGCTGAACAAACCAGATAAAAATAACAGATCTAAACCAATTCACCAGTATCTAAAAGCCCAAGAAGCAGTAATCTCAAACGCAGAAATGGAGGCGCCATCAACACAAGAATCAGAACTCTTGCTAAAGCTGACACCAGAATCAGAAAACAATAACCCACTAACCAAGGAAGATATTAAAACCTTATGTAAGAAGGATGACATAAAAGATATCCTGGGTGAAGTTAAAGGATGGTATGGCGAACTTAAAAAAGACTTATCTAAGGTAACTAACAGAGTCTCCATGCTGGAAGAAAACCATAACACTACTGAAAGAGACATTCAGCATATCTCAAAATTAGCCTATGAACAAGAGGACACTATCCATCATTTGTTGGAAAGAGTTGAAGATCTCGATAATAGGGGAAGGCGCAACAACCTTCGTATACGAGGTGTCCCAGAAACAATACAACAGAATGCAATAGAGGGTTGTTTGCAAGATTTGTTTAGAACTCTTAAAGGCACGAATGACTCCCCGGATATCTGCATAGAAAGAGCACACAGAGCTTTGCGTGCAAAACCACCCCTTAAAGCCCCGCCGAGGGATATAATCTTAAAACTACTTAACCATAAAGACAGAGAAGAGATTCTGCGACATGCCAGACAGAAGCAAAAATTTACCCATGCAGGGAACCACATACAAATCTTTGCAGATTTATGTCCAGCAACCTTACAAAAAAGAAGGGAACTACACTTTATCACATCTGTCCTAAGAGATCAGAAAATCCCTTACCGTTGGGGGTTCCCAGTATGTATTATTGCTACAAAGGACAATAACACAGCCATCTACAAATCACAAGAAGATCTACCACGCTTCAATAAAACATTACAACTAAATATCAAACACCCGGAGGAAGAGGATCATTGTATAGGTGATAAGATACATATGGACAGACCCACTACTTCTATGTCACTGAAGATGATATCATCACAACATCCCTCTGGAGAGACACAATCCACTAATACAGTGGTACCAGGACACTGAATTAACTGATATAGGACTTTCTATTTGGAGCAGCCATGGTAGCTTAAGGTCGTATGTTTAATATTATTCTAAAAATGTTTAGTTAATTGCTTGGGGGTGGGGATACTACCCTTAGTATTACATTTGCTTTGTTAATATTTGTTTTACACACTGTTGATTAGTTAACTATAGCAATAGTGATATTTACCATTGTTTATCTTTTGTACAAGTTGTGGTGTTTGGCGGAATAGATCTCCAGACATATAGAAGCAAGAGACACAGTACCGCACACATAGCTAATAACGGGATTTAGGAACAGACAAGTTTCTAGACCATCTGGGCGCATCCAGAACACCACATATTAAAAGAAATCACGCCCCATATATAACACAGGCATATCTGATCACTCTAAAGGCAGCGGGGGCATTAAATATGCATACTATCACACTCACTTCGATAAATGTAAACGGCTTGAACAGCCCCGAAAAGAGATCTATGGTGTTTAGAGATTTGTATAAGAATACAGGAGATATACTGTTGGTACAAGAAACACACTTTAAGAGAGGCAAGGAACCAAAAATGCTGTCTCATAAGTACAGAAACACATATCTGGCCTCAGGTGTGACAAAGAAAGGGGGGGTGGGCATTTTGTTCAAAAATACAATTCAGTTCCAACCCACATATATAGAGAAAGATAAAAACGGCAGATACATCATTTTGGTGGGACTTCTATATAACAGACCAATCACTATAGCAAATGTCTATCTACCAAACAAAGACCAACACCACACATTTAAAACAGTGTTTCATTCGCTGCTAGTACATAGCAAGGGAGTACTGTTTTTAGGGGGGGACCTTAACTTTCCGATGGATCCGCTGGTGGACACGTCTACAGGCTCCACTAGCACATCCAAACGGGTAATTAAAACCATCAAGAGCCACATGCACCAACTCAAAATACACGATGTTTGGAGAGAAATGAACACAAACACCAGAGATTATACATTTTACTCAAACCCACATAACACATTTACCAGGATAGACTATATATTCTCAGACCAGACAGGACTATCCATGATTACGGACTCTAAGATACTACCTACTACCTGGGCAGATCATGCCCCGGTGCAATGTTCAATAGACTGGCCAGATATCCCACCGAGAACATACATCTGGAGGCTAGATGAACACATGTTGGGAGACCCTCTACACAGACAAGCAATAGACAAGACACTGACAAATTACTTCAAAGAAAATGTGGCTGCAGACACATCGGACAGAATTGTATGGGAGGCACATAAGTGTGTAGTAAGAGGGGAACTAATAGCAAGAAAGGCTAAAGAAAAAAAGGAAAACAGACAATTCCTAAACTCCACATTAGCACAGATAGGGCACTGGGAGAAAATGCACAAACTGAACCCACAATCTAAAGACACACTAACCTCACTACAAAAGGCTAGGCAATCATTGAAAAATGTCCTCACTAAGGAATATCAAAGGAAAGCATCCTACCTAAAACAAAAATATTTTGATATAAGAGACAAGACAGGTACTTCACTGGCAAAAGCCTTGAAAAGAAGACAATTGAACACACACATACATTATATCAAAAACAAACAAGGGTCAGTACATAAGGACAGCAAAAGTATAGCAGAGACGTTTAGGCAATATTACGCGTCTCTATATAATCTAACAGAAGAGATTACACCGCAGAATATAGCAGATTTCATTTCAGACATTGATCTCCCTACATTAGATGTAGATGAGGCTAAGGGTTTAGAACTTCCTATAACAGTAGAAGAAATCAAAAAAGCCATAAAAGATATGCCAAGTGGCAAGAGTCCGGGCCCGGACGGGCTCAGTATGAAATACTACAAAATATTCCCTCACCATTTACTAACCCCATTAGCCAGAATGTTTAACTCCCTTTTAAATTCTAATGGATTCACAGAGAGCATGCTAGAAGCCCACATAACTGTATTACCAAAACCAGGTCGGGAACCAGATAGACCAGAGAATTTCTGACCTATATCCCTTTAAACTCTGATGTTAAGATTTTCGCCAAAATTTTAGCTCACAGAATAAATAGATTCCTACCCCAACTTGAGAACACAGATCAAACAGGCTTTATTCCAGGAAGGGAAACGAAAGAGAACACCCTAAAGGCCCTACAGATAACATCATATGTTAAACATAATAAAGTCCCGGCGGTCCTGATATCCACGGATGCAGAGAAAGCTTTTGATAGGGTAAATTGGCAATTTTTAAAAGCAGTTCTGCACAAAATGAAATTTGGCGATAAATTTATACACTATGTTTTCTCCCTTTATACATGCCCATGGGCAAGAATCAAGGTAAATGGCACTCTATCAGATAAATTACACATACAGAACGGCACCAGACAGGGGTGCCCTCTCTCCCCGGTACTATTCGCTATTTCTATAGAGGCACTGGCACAGAAAATCAGGAATAACCCACTAATTAAAGGCATCCAGATAGGAGGCACTGAACATAAACTGGCTCTATATGCGGACGATGTCTTGCTCACGCTTACGGATATCGAGACATCTTTACCAGAAACGCTAAAAGTATTTCAGAGCTATGGAAAAGTTTCCCACTTCCTAATAAATACAAATAAGTCCGAATTGTTAAACTTAACATATGAAGAGACAGAGTTTCAACGTTTAACACAAAATTGCCCACTTAAAATTCAAAAAACGAAACTAAAATACCAGGGAATATACATATCACCCGACCCCAACGTGATATTCCAATCTAATTACAAAAAATTAGAAACCACACTAATAGCAGATCTATCCAGTTGGAGGAGCAAATCCATATCGTGGCTGGGTAGAATTAATGTCATAAAAATGAATGTTCTCCCCAGACTTCTATATCTACTACAAACTGTCCCAATACACCTCCCACAGCAATACATTTCCAAACTCCAATCTATGATAGAACAATTTATTTGGCAAGATATTAGACCCCGAATCGCTAGGAAAACCATGTATATACCGAAAGAAAACAGGGGATTGGGAGTCCCACATATCATTATGTATAAAAACAGAATTTATGCTTACCTGATAAATTACTTTCTCCAACGGTGTGTCCGGTCCACGGCGTCATCCTTACTTGTGGGAATATCTCTTCCCCAACAGGAAATGGCAAAGAGTCCCAGCAAAGCTGGCCATATAGTACCTCCTAGGCTCCGCCCACCCCAGTCATTCGACCGACGGACAGGAGGAAATATATAGGAGAAACCATATGGTACCGTGGTGACTGTAGTTAGAGAAAATAATTCATCAGACCTGATTAAAAAACCAGGGCGGGCCGTGGACCGGACACACCGTTGGAGAAAGTAATTTATCAGGTAAGCATAAATTCTGTTTTCTCCAACATTGGTGTGTCCGGTCCACGGCGTCATCCTTAATTGTGGGAACCAATACCAAAGCTTTAGGACACGGATGAAGGGAGGGAGCAAATCAGGTTACCTAAACGGAAGGCACCACGGCTTGCAAAACCTTTCTCCCAAAAATAGCCTCCGAAGAAGCAAAAGTATCAAATTTGTAAAATTTGGCAAAAGTGTGCAGTGAAGACCAAGTCGCTGCCTTACATATCTGGTCAACAGAAGCCTCGTTCTTGAAGGCCCATGTGGAAGCCACAGCCCTAGTGGAGTGAGCTGTGATTCTTTCAGGAGGCTGCCGTCCGGCAGTCTCATAAGCCAATCGGATGATGCTTTTAAGCCAAAAGGAAACAGAGGTAGAAGTCGCTTTTTGACCTCTCCTTTTACCAGAATAGACAACAAACAAAGAAGATGTTTGTCTGAAATCTTTTGTAGCCTCTAAATAGAATTTTAGAGCACGGACTACGTCCAAATTGTGTAACAGACGTTCCTTCTTTGAAACTGGATTCGGACATAAAGAAGGTACAACTATCTCCTGGTTAATATTCTTGTTAGAAACAACCTTTGGAATAAAACCAGGCTTAGTACGCAAAACCACCTTATCTGCATGGAACACCAGATAGGGCGGAGAACACTGCAGAGCAGATAACTCTGAAACTCTTCGAGCAGAAGAAATAGCAACCAAAAACAAAACTTTCCAAGATAGTAACTTAATATCTATGGAATGTAAAGGTTCAAACGGAACCCCTTGAAGAACTGAAAGAACTAGATTTAGACTCCAGGGAGGAGTCAAAGGTCTGTAAACAGGCTTGATCCTAACCAGAGCCTGAACAAATGCTTGAACATCTGGCACAGCTGCCAGTCTTTTGTGTAGTAAGACAGATAAAGCAGAGATCTGTCCCTTTAGAGAACTTGCAGATAATCCTTTCTCCAAACCTTCTTGTAGAAAGGAGAGAATCTTAGGAATTTTTATCTTATTCCATGGGAATCCTTTGGATTCACACCAACAGATATAACTTTTCCATATTTTATGGTAAATCTTTCTAGTTACCGGTTTTCTGGCCTGAACCAGAGTATCTATCACAGAATCTGAAAACCCACGCTTTGATAGAATCAACCGTTCAATCTCCAAACCGTCAGCTTGAGGGAGACCAGATTTGGATGTTCGAATGGACCCTGAACAAGAAGGTCCTGTCTCAAAGGTAGCTTCCATGGTGGAACCGATGACATATTCACCAGGTCTGCATACCAAGTCCTGCGTGGCCACGCAGGAGCTATCAAGATCACCGAGGCCCTCTCCTGTTTGATCCTGGCTACCAGCCTGGGAATGAGAGGAAACGGTGGAAATACATAAGCTAGGTTGAAGGTCCAAGGCGCTACTAGTGCATCTACTAGAGTCGCCTTGGGATCCCTGGATCTGGACCCGTAGCAAGGAACCTTGAAGTTCTGACGAGACGCCATCAGATCCATGTCTGGAATGCCCCATAATTGAGTTAGTTGGGCAAAGATCTCCGGGTGGAGTTCCCACTCCCCCGGATGGAATGTCTGACGACTCAGATAATCCGCTTCCCAGTTTTCCACACCTGGGATGTGGATCGCAGATAGGTGGCAGGAGTGATCCTCCGCCCATTGAATTATTTTGGATACTTCTTTCATCGCCAGGGAACTCCTTGTTCCCCCCTGATGATTGATATACGCAACAGTCGTCATGTTGTCTGATTGGAATCTTATGAATCTGGCCTTTGCTAGCTGAGGCCAAGCCCTGAGAGCATTGAAGATCGCTCTTAGTTCCAGAATGTTTATCGGGAGAAGAGACTCTTCCCGAGACCATAGTCCCTGAGCTTTCAGGGATTCCCAGACCGCACCCCAGCCCACTAGACTGGCGTCGGTCGTGACAATGACCCACTCTGGTCTGCGGAAGCTCATTCCCTGGGATAGATGGTCCAGGGTCAGCCACCAACGGAGTGAATCTCTGGTCTTCTGATCTACTTGAATCATTGGAGACAAGTCTGTATAGTCCCCATTCCACTTTTTGAGCATGCACAGTTGTAATGGTCTTAGATGAATTTGTGCAAAAGGAACTATGTCCATTGCTGCAACCATCAACCCTACTACTTCCATGCACTGCGCTATGGAAGGACGTGGAACAGAATGAAGAACTTGACAAGCGCTTAGAAGTTTTGACTTTCTGACCTCTGTCAGAAAAATCCTCATTTCTAAGGAATCTATTATTGTTCCCAAGAAGGGAACTCTTGTTGACGGAGACAGAGAACTTTTTTCTATGTTCACCTTCCATCCGTGTGATCTGAGAAAGGCCAGAACGATGTCTGTATGAGCCTTTGCTTTTGACAGGGACGACGCTTGTATTAGAATGTCGTCCAAGTAAGGTACTACTGCAATGCCCCTCGGTCTTAGAACCGCTAGAAGGGACCCTAGTACCTTTGTGAAAATCCTTGGAGCAGTGGCTAACCCGAATGGGAGGGCCACAAACTGGTAATGTTTGTCCAGAAAGGCGAACCTTAGGAACTGATGATGTTCTTTGTGGATAGGAATATGTAGGTACGCATCCTTTAGATCCACGGTAGTCATAAATTGACCTTCCTGGATAGTGGGTAGAATCGTTCGAATGGTTTCCATCTTGAACGATGGTACCCTGAGAAATTTGTTTAGGATCTTCAAGTCCAAAATTGGTCTGAAAGTTCCCTCTTTTTTGGGAACTACGAACAGATTTGAATAAAATCCCATTCCTTGTTCCTTTAGTGGAACTGGGTGTATCACTCCCATCTTTAACAGGTCTTCTACACAATGTAAGAACGCCTGTCTCTTTATTTGGTTTAAGGATAAGTGAGACATGTGGAAACTTCCCCTTGGGGGGTAGTTCCCTGAATTCCAGAAGATAACCCTGAGAAACTATTTCTAGTGCCCAGGGATCCTGAACATCTCTTGCCCAAGCCTGAGCAAAGAGAGAGAGTCTGCCCCCTACTAGATCCGGTCCTGGATTGGGGGCTACTCCTTCATGCTGTTTTGTTAGCAGCAGCAGGCTTCTTGGCCTGCTTACCCTTGTTCCAGCCTTGCATCGGTTTCCAGGCTGGTTTGGGTTGTGAGGCATTACCCTCTTGCTTAGAGGATGCAGAATTAGAGGCCGGTCCGTTCCTGAAATTGCGAAAGGAACGAAAATTAGACTTATTCTTGGCCTTGAAAGGCCTATCTTGTGGAAGGGCGTGGCCCTTTCCCCCAGTGATGTCTGAGATAATCTCTTTCAATTCTGGTCCAAATAGAGTTTTACCTTTGAAAGGGATGTTAAGCAATTTTGTCTTGGATGACACATCCGCTGACCAAGACTTTAGCCAAAGCGCTCTGCGCGCCACGATTGCAAACCCTGAATTTTTCGCCGCTAATCTAGCTAATTGCAAAGCGGCATCTAAAATAAAAGAGTTAGCCAACTTAAGTGCGTGAACTCTGTCCATAACCTCCTCATATGGAGTCTCCCTACTGAGCGACTTTTCTAGTTCCTCGAATCAGAACCACGCTGCTGTAGTGATAGGAACAATGCACGAAATGGGTTGTAGAAGGTAACCTTGCTGTACAAAAATCTTTTTAAGCAAACCCTCCAATTTTTTATCCATAGGATCTTTGAAAGCACAACTATCCTCGATAGGAATAGTAGTGCGCTTGTTTAGAGTAGAAACTGCCCCCTCGACCTTAGGGACTGTCTGCCATAAGTCCTTTCTGGGGTCGACCATAGGAAATCATTTCTTAAATATAGGGGGGGGGAACAAAAGGTATGCCAGGCTTTTCCCACTCCTTATTCACTATGTCCGCCACCCGCTTGGGTATAGGAAAAGCGTCGGGGTGCACCGGAACCTCTAGGAACTTGTCCATCTTGCATAATTTCTCTGGAATGACCAAGTTGTCACAATCATCCAGAGTAGATAACACCTCCTTAAGCAGTGCGCGGAGATGTTCTAATTTAAATTTAAATGTCACAACATCAGGTTCAGCTTGTTGAGAAATTTTTCCTGAATCTGAAATTTCCCCATCTGACAAAACCTCCCTCATGGCCACTTCAGATTGGTGTGAGGGTATGACAGAACAATTATCATCAGCGCCCTCCTGCTCTTCAGTGTTTAAAACAGAGCAATCGCGCTTTCTCTGATATGTAGGCATTTTGGATAAAATATTTGCTATGGAGTTATCCATTACAGCCGTCAATTGTTGCATGGTAATAAGCATTGGCGCGCTAGATGTACTAGGGGCCTCCTGCGTGGGCAAAACTGGTGTAGACACAGTAGGAGATGATGTAGTATCATGTTTACTCCCCTCATCTGAGGAATCATCTTGGGCAATTTCATTATCTGTGGCAGTACTGTCCTTACTTTGTTTGGACGCTATGGCACAATTATCACACAAATTTAAATGGGGAGACACATTGGCTTTCATACATATAGAACATAGCTTATCCGAAGGCACAGACATGTTAAACAGGCTTAAACTTGTCAATAAAGCACAAAAAACTTTTAAAACAAAACCGTTACTGTCTCTTTAAATTTTAAACAGAAAACACTTTATTACTGAATATGCGAAAAAGTATGAAGGAATTGTTCAAAAATTACCAAAATTTCACCACAGTGTCTTAAAGCATTAAGAGTATTGCACACCAATTTTCAGAGCTTTAACCCTTAAAATAACGGAAACGGAGCCGTTTACAAATTTAACCCCTATACAGTCCCAGCTATAGCCTTTGCTGTGACCTAACCAAGCCCAGAGGGGAATACGATACCAAATGACGCCTTCTAGAAACTTTTCCAGCTACTTTCAGATCCTCACACATGCATCTGCATGTCTTGCTCTCAAAAAACAACTGCGCAGTAATGGCGCGAAAATGAGGCTCAGCCTACAACTGGGAAGGCCCTCCCTGACTGGAAAAGGTGTCTAACATAGTGCCTGCCGTTAAAAAACGTTCCCCAAGTTTATAAATGAGAATTATCAGCATAAACATGTATAAAATGCCCAAATAAAGCAATCGATTTAGCCCATAAAAGTGTCTACCAGTTTTATAGCCCATATTAAGCCCTTTATTCTGTTTGCTTGACTAAGAAAATGGCTTACCGGTCCCCATGAGGGGAAATGACAGCCTTCCAGCATTACATGGTCTTGTTAGAAATATGGCTAGTCATACCTTAAGCAGAAAAGTCTGCTAACTGTTTCCCCCAACTGAAGTTACTTCATCTCAACAGTCCTATGTGGAAACAGCAATCGATTTTAGTTACTGTCTGCTAAAATCATCTTCCTCTCACAAACAGAAATCTTCATCCTTTTCTGTTTCAGAGTAAATAGTACATACCAGCACTATTTTAAAATAACAAACACTTGATAGAAGAATAAAAAACTACATTTAAACACCAAAAAACTCTTAACCATCTCCGTGGAGATGTTGCCTGTGCAACGGCAAAGAGAATGACTGGGGTGGGCGGAGCCTAGGAGGGACTATATGGCCAGCTTTGCTGGGACTCTTTGCCATTTCCTGTTGGGGAAGAGATATTCCCACAAGTAAGGATGACGCCGTGGACCGGACACACCAATGTTGGAGAAATAGCAATAGCTCTACAAAATCTGGTAGAGTGGTGCACTAACAGCACCCACAAACAGTGGGTACAAATAGACAGACATATATTAGGAATCTGCAATGCTGGCATAGCAGCATGGCTCCCAACCAAGGATAGGCCGCCACATATCCAGCATTACCAGGTTTTGGAGGAGTTCTTTCAAACATGGGATAGACTAATAAATACCACAACACACATATCAGGTGCCACTTCACCCATGATGCCCATTAGCCATAGCTCTGCCTTACACTGGATACACAAAGACGAACAAAAACTCAGGGGCACCCACATTAAGAATAGAATTATCTCCATGTTCCAACATGACGATGGAGAGATTAAGACACTAGACACGATAACGGAATCACACCCGGACATTAAACTGAACTGGTACTCATACAGACAAACCTGCCACTTTATCTTAACACACCCCAAGAGACAGCACCTGACCAGAAAGTTGACACCATTTGAAACCCTCTGCTTATCTAATGATACACCAAAGCATCTAATTTCAATACTATACAAACAGCTATTGATAGGAAATTCGTAGGCATTACCCGGTTACACTAAAGCATGGGAAAAGGAGTTGGGGCTAGAAATCCCAAATAAAGATTGGCAAAGTGCTTTCCTCGCAACCAAAAAATCCTCTATCTCAGTCAGGATATTGGAAACCAATTACAAATTCCTTACACGCTGGTATCTCACCCCGAGTAGGCTATGCAAAATATATAAGACAGCCAGCAATAAATGTTGGAGGGGCTGTGGGGGGGAGGGTAACATGACTCACATTTGGTGGAGTTGTGATAGACTGGACACTTTCTGGTTGGAGATTCTAAAACATATGTCAGATTTGGTAGGAGAACGAATACCCAATGATCCTTTAATACTCTTATATATGTCTCTCCCCAAGCTCACTAACAAAATAGCCAAGCTTCTGCTAATACTAATGATAATAGCGCTAAATCAATTATACCAAAACACTGGAAATCAGACACCCCACCTGCATTAGAGGAATGGAAAGGACAGGTGGAAAACCTGCTCCATTTGGAAAGATACCATCACCTACAATCAGGCACCATAGAAACACACAAGCTAATGTCACTCTTATGGAAGCAACACTTCTCAGTAGACTAAAATAGGATATCACAGCACAAAAAGAGACTCAGGTACCTTTCACATGGCTCACACACATGTTTAGCAGGCGGGGCAGATAGAGACACAGAGGCAGATGTTGGCAAATGGGTACGGTAGGTGTGTCAGAGAAACAGGTAACCTGTAGATAAGTGATTTTGTGTTCCTAGAACAAGTATGTACTGTGTCTCAAAAAACCTCCTCTTCTCTACCCTGTTGTTAGAAAGAGATTTATACAAGTTAATAGACCAATTTCATTCAACTAATTGCTCTCTCCAAAGACTGTGTCAGAGATATGGAACAGACACTTTGCTGGATAATGTGTGTCACCAAGGCGGCAAGACTGAGAGACTTTTTCATGATATAAGTGTTAAATTGGTTATGAATGTATACTGTTACAAAATACTATTTAATGCCTTGTATGACTTTTTTGTTTCAATAAAGTATTTTTAAAAAAAAAAAAAAAAAAAAATTTAAACATACACTTGTAATAACAGATAATGTATTATTCTTTGCACAACGTCATGCAAAAGATATTGCACCCTGAATAATAGATTGAGCTCCACTTGTTATCTAGCCCTCTATCTTCTTTAGTTAGTAAAGAAAACATTTATCAATCAAATCTCACCAAATTTTGAATTAAAGATTTCCTCCACCTGCTTTCTTAACTTGGTAATACGCACATTCCAGTCTTCTTTTACTAAAGTAAAAAAAAAAAAAATTACATTCAACCTATTTATAAAATCTTATACAATATTTTATTTAAAATAATTTAAAAACTATAATGCATTAGATCTGCTAGACAAAGGGTCAAATATAAATCTAACAATACAATATCAGAAAGAGAGCAGTTCTGTTTTGATACAAAAGCATAGCAATTTAGGAATAAAACAGGATTTTCAGAATCAGCATTAAATCAATATTTTCCTTATGTTCTTAATGAAAGCACTTGAGGCAGGAGATGATATAAGACTAATGGGTTATTAGCTAATCATCTCTTGCAGGAAAACCAGAAATGGACTGGAAGGTAATGCCACATATGATATTTTTGTGGACCATAATGAAAAAAATTAATTTAGCAAGTAAGCATATTTTTTGTTTTCCACCAGTCCTTGTCCTAGAAGCCAGACTGTTTTATGAAAGAAATATTAGTTCAACAAGGTGAGAAAAATAAAAAAGCAGAGAACAAAAACAAGCACACACATTCAAGGGATTGAAATTGCTGTGAGCGACCACTTGGTAAGGAATTGTAATGTTTGTGACTACAAATTGAGAGTCACCTGTGTTAGATCCATAGAGGGGTAAATTAAAGTTGTGGTTTGAGGCCCTAAGGTCTACAGAAGGTTCACCAATAGTTATATATGGTCTGAGAAGACATGAAGATGAGGGGACCACATGTCTGGTTGGAGACAGTGGCACCCTGATAGGTTGCCCTCTCCTAAAATGTGCACCATGATTAAAGCAGCAAGGTAAGATTTGGGAAAAAAATGTGTGGAATACATAAATTATGCTTACCTGATAATTTAATTTTCATCGTTACAAGGAGAGTCCACGGCTTTATTCATTGCTTGTGGGAAATACAGAACCTGGCCACCAGGAGGAGGCAAAGACACCCCAGCCAAAAGGCTTAAATACCTCCCCCACTTCCCTCATCCCCCAGCAGTGGCGGTTCTAGACAAATTTTACTGGGGGGGGCCAAGGTGGAGCCAGTGTTTAATCAGAGGGGCACATTAAAAAATGGAAACAAATGCCTGCAGCAGCAGAACAAATATAGTTTGTGTGCAGAAATTAAATGCATTTAAAAATTGATTGAAAAAAAGTAAAAAAGTATATATGCAGTAAAATAAAAATGTCCTTGGTAATGGTATTTAACCCCATGAAAGGGGTCAACATCTAAGTGATTCTGCCACTGCTATAGCGGCAAAGTGTGTAATGCTACAGAGTTCTCTGGTGGGATGCTAAGATATAAACAGCATGAAAGTCCAGCAAGCTAATCCAATGCCTCTTAGGTCCCAGGCTGCAGCACCACAAACTTTCACAAAGTACCTTCAATTTAGGCGCACACTCATTTCCCCGCCAGACTCCGTCCACTTACACTTAGCGTGGCTTGTCACGCTTGTGCTGTTTTAAGGCCAACCCTGACAGTCCTTAACACCCTACCCTTGGTAGTTCACCAACCTGTGATGCCACCCCTAGAAACGGCCCTGATGGAAGCATTGCGGCACCCACCCAGCACACAACAGAAATTTGCTTCACAGCTGGAATTTATTTCTGCAAGTGGCGGCATACACCCGGCTTGCTTACCGGTTTGTGCAATCTTAGAAACTAGTGGATTGCACGAACCGGTAAGCAAGTCGAGTGTATGCTGCCACTTCCAGAAATAAATTCCAGCTGTCAAGCTTATTTTTGTGGTGAGCCAGGTGGGTGCCTCTATATTATGCCTGTGCCTGTGTCTATAAAGCCTCTATATTATGCCTGTGCAGTGCTCAGTCCACTCCTGCATGCTAAGATATTGACTCACTGTGTGTTGACTGTTCACTACCCGCATTCCGGTCCTCTCTTCACAGCCACTCTTCATGCGCCAGCAGTAGGATGAACGCCTCCTCCAGCCTCCACAAGAAGAGTGACATAAAAAGTTATGTCACATGAGGTCACTGAGCAAACCTGATTGGCCCCCGAGGCTGCTATTGAGAGCAGCCTCTATTGGGAGCGTATTGGGCCATGAACAGAACAGTGACAGCACATCAACTCAGGGGGGCCACAGGGGGGGGCAGGGACATTTTTACAGGGGCACTGGCCCCTGTAGGCCCCCGTGTAGAACCGCCACTGTCCCCCAGTCATTCTGCTGAGTGAACAAGGAACAGTAGGAGAAATATTTGGGTATAAATGGAGGAAAAACAAAAGAAATTTAGGTCCGCCCAACTGAGAAATTATCAGGCAAGCATAATTTATGTTTTCCATCTAATACGAGGAGAGTCCACGGCTTCATTCATTATTTGTGGGAAACAAATACCCAAGCTCTAGAGGACACTGAATGAAAAACCTGCAAAACCTTTCTCCCAAAAGAACCTCAGCTGAAGCAAAATGGCAAATTTGTAAAACTTTGAAAAAGTATGTAAGGAGGACCAGGTAGCTGCCTTACAAATCTGCTCCATAGAAGCCTTATTTTCAAAGGCCTAAGAAGAAGCCACAGCTCTAGTTGAGTGAGCGGTAATCCTCTGAGGAGGCTTATGTCCCGCTGTCTCATAAGCCAAGCAGATCATGCTCCTCAGCCAAACGATAGGGAAGTGGAAGAAGCCTTCTGCCCCTTGTGCTTCCCCGAATAGACAACAAACAAAGAAGATAGAATTTCAAAGCTCAAACCACATCCAAGTTATGAAGTAACCGTTCTTTCAAAGAAACATAATTTATGCTTACCTGATAAATTCCTTTCTTCTGTTGTGTGATCAGTCCACGGGTCATCATTACTTCTGGGATATAACTCCTCCCCAACAGGAAATGCAAGAGGATTCACCCAGCAGAGCTGCATATAGCTCCTCCCCTCTACGTCACTCCCAGTCATTCGACCAAGAATCAACGAGAAAGGAGAAACCAAGGGTGAAGTGGTGACTGGAGTATAATTTAAAAGATATTTACCTGCCTTAAAAAACAGGGCGGGCCGTGGACTGATCACACAACAGAAGAAAGGAATTTATCAGGTAAGCATAAATTATGTTTTCTTCTGTTATGTGTGATCAGTCCACGGGTCATCATTACTTCTGGGATACCAATACCAAAGCAAAAGTACACGGATGACGGGAGGGATAGGCAGGCTCATTATACAGAAGGAACCACTGCCTGAAGAACCTTTCTCCCAAAAATAGCCTCCGAAGAAGCAAAAGTGTCAAATTTGTAAAATTGGAAAAAGTATGAAGCGAAGACCAAGTTGCAGCCTTGCAAATCTGTTCAACAGAGGCCTCATTCTTAAAGGCCCAAGTGGAAGCCACAGCTCTAGTAGAATGAGCTGTAATTCTTTCAGGAGGCTGCTGTCCAGCAGTCTCATAGGCTAAACGAATTATGCTACGAAGCCAGAAGGAGAGAGAGGTAGCCGAAGCCTTATGACCTCTCCTCTGACCAGAGTACACGACAAACAGGGAAGACGTTTGTCGAAAATCCTTAGTGCCTGCAAGTAGAACTTGAGGGCACGAACTACATCCAGATTGTGTAGAAGACGTTCCTTCTTTGAAGAAGGATTCGGGCACAGGGAAGGCACCACGATCTCTTGATTGATGTTCCTGTTAGTGACTACCTTAGGTAAGAACCCAGGTTTTGTACGCAGAACTACCTTATCTGAATGAAAAATCAAATAAGGAGAATCACAATGTAAAGCTGATAACTCAGAGACTCTCCGAGCCGAAGAAATAGCCATTAAAAATAACACTTTCCAAGATAACAACTTTATATCAATGGAATGAAGGGGTTCAAACGGAACTCCTTGTAGAACGTTAAGAACAAGGTTTAAACTCCATGGCGGAGCAACAGTTTTAAACACAGGCTTGATCCTAGCTAAAGCCTGACAAAAGGCCTGGACATCTGGATTTTCTGACAGACGCCTGTGTAACAAGATGGACAGAGCTGAGATCTGTCCCTTTAATGAACTAGCCGATAAACCCTTTTCTAAACCTTCTTGTAGAAAGGACAATATCCTAGGAATCCTAACCTTACTCCAGGAGTAACCTTTGGATTCGCACCAGTATAGGTATTTACGCCATATCTTATGGTAAATCCTTCTGGTAACAGGCTTCCTAGCCTGTATCAGGGTATCAATAACCGACTCAGAAAAACCACGTTTTGATAAAATCAAGCGTTCAATTTCCAAGCAGTCAGCTTCAGAGAAGTTAGATTTTGATGTTCGAATGGACCCTGTATCAGAAGGTCCTGTCTTAGAGGTAGAGACCAAGGCGGACAGGATGACATGTCCACTAGATCTGCATACCAAGTCCTGCGTGGCCATGCAGGCGCTATTAGAATCACTGATGCTCTCTCCTGTTTGATTTTGGCAATCAATCGAGGAAGCAGCGGGAAGGTGGAAACACATAAGCCATCCCGAAGTTCCAAGGTGCTGTCAAAGCATCTATCAGAACCGCTCCCGGATCCCTGGATCTGGACCCGTAGCGAGGAAGTTTGGCGTTCTGGCGAGACGCCATGAGATCTATCTCTGGTTTGCCCCAACTTCGAAGTATTTGGGCAAAGACCTCCGGATGAAGTTCCCACTCCCCCGGATGAAAAGTCTGGCGACTCAAGAAATCCGCCCCCAGTTCTCCACTCCCGGGATGTGGATTGCTGACAGGTGGCAAGAGTGAGACTCTGCCCAGCGAATTATCTTTGATACTTCCATCATTGCTAGGGAGCTTCTTGTCCCTCCTTGATGGTTGATGTAAGCTACAGTCGTGATGTTGTCCGACTGAAACCTGATGAACCCCCGAGTTTTTAACTGGGGCCAAGCCAGAAGGGCATTGAGAACTGCTCTCAATTCCAGAATGTTTATTGGCAGGAGACTTTCCTCCTGATTCCATTGTCCCTGAGCCTTCAGAGAATTCCAGACAGCGCCCCAACCTAGTAGGCTGGCGTCTGTTGTTACAATTGTCCAGTCCGGCCTGCTGAATGGCATCCCCCTGGACAGATGTGGCCGAGAAAGCCACCATAGAAGAGAGTTTCTGGTCTCTTGATCCAGATTCAGAGTAGGGGACAAGTCTGAGTAATCCCCATTCCACTGACTCAGCATGCACAATTGCAGCGGTCTGAGATGTAGACGTGCAAAGGGTACTATGTCCATTGCTGCTACCATTAAGCCGATCACCTCCATGCATTGAGCTACTGACGGGAGTTGAATGGAATGAAGGGCACGGCATGCATTTTGAAGCTTTGTTAATCTGTCTTCTGTCAGATAAATCTTCATTTCTACAGAATCTATAAGAGTCCCCAAGAATGGAACTCTTGTGAGAGGAAAGAGAGAACTCTTCTTTTCGTTCACTTTCCATCCATGCGACCTTAGAAATGCCAGAACTAACTCTGTATGAGACTTGGCAGTTTGAAAGCTTGAAGCTTGTATCAGAATGTCGTCTAGGTACGGAGCTACCGAAATTCCTCGCGGTCTTAGTACCGCCAGAAGGGCACCCAGAACCTTTGTGAAGATTCTTGGAGCCGTAGCCAATCCGAATGGAAGAGCTACAAACTGGTAATGCCTGTACTGACCCTCTTGGATCATGGGTAAGATTGTCCGAATAGTTTCCATTTTGAACGATGGAACTCTTAGGAATTTGTTTAGGATCTTTAAATCCAAGATTGGCCTGAAAGTTCCCTCTTTTTTGGGAACCACAAACAGGTTTGAGTAAAACCCTTGTCCTTGTTCCGACCGCGGAACCGGATGGATCATTCCCATTAATAACAGATCTTGTACACAGCGTAGAAACGCTTCTTTCTTTATCTGGTTTGTTGACAACCTTGACAGATGAAATCTCCCTCTTGGGGGAGAGAATTTGAAGTCTAGAAGGTATCCCTGAGATATGATCTCTAGCGCCCAGGGATCCTGAACATCTCTTGCCCAGCCTGGGCGAAGAGAGAGAGTCTGCCCCCCCACTAGATCCGGTCCCGGATCGGGGGCCCTCGATTCATGCTGTCTTTGGGGGCAGCAGCAGGTTTCCTGGCCTGCTTGCCCTTGTTCCAGGACTGGTTAGGTTTCCAGCCTTGTCTGTAACGAGCAACAGCTCCTTCCTGTTTTGGTGCAGTGGAAGTTGGTGCTGCTCCTGCTTTGAAATTCCGAAAGGGACGAAAATTAGACTGTCTAGCCTTAGCTTTGGCTTTGTCTTGAGGCAGGGCGTGGCCCTTACCTCCTGTAATGTCAGCGATAATTTCTTTCAAACCGGGCCCAAATAAAGTTTGCCCCTTGAAAGGTATATTAAGTAATTTGGACTTAGAAGTTACATCAGCTGACCAGGATTTTAGCCACAGCGCCCTACGTGCCTGAATGGCGAATCCTGAGTTCTTAGCCGTAAGTTTGGTTAAATGTACTACGGCCTCCGAAATGAATGAATTAGCTAGTTTAAGGACTCTAAGCCTGTCCGTAATGTCGTCCAGCGTAGCTGAACTAAGGTTCTCTTCCAGAGACTCAATCCAAAATGCTGCCGCAGCCGTAATCGGCGCGATGCATGCAAGGGGTTGCAATATAAAACCTTGTTGAACAAACATTTTCTTAAGGTAACCCTCTAATTTTTTATCCATTGGATCTGAAAAAGCACAGCTATCCTCCACCGGGATAGTGGTACGCTTAGCTAAAGTAGAAACTGCTCCCTCCACCTTAGGTACCGTTTGCCATAAGTCCCGTGTGGTGGCGTCTATTGGAAACATCTTTCTAAATATTGGAGGGGGTGAGAACGGCACACCGGGTCTATCCCACTCCTTAGTAACAATTTCAGTTAGTCTCTTAGGTATAGGAAAAACGTCAGTACTCGCCGGTACCGCAAAGTATTTATCCAACCTACACAATTTCTCTGGTATTGCAACAGTGTTACAATCATTAAGAGCCGCTAAAACCTCCCCTAGTAATACACGGAGGTTCTCCAATTTAAATTTAAAATTTGAAATATCTGAATCCAATCTGTTTGGATCAGAACCGTCACCCACAGAATGAAGCTCTCCGTCCTCATGCTCTGCAAGCTGTGACGCAGTATCAGACATGGCCCTAGTATTATCAGCGCACTCTGTTCTCACCCCAGAGTGATCACGCTTGCCTCTAGTTCTGGTAATTTAGCCAAAACTTCAGTCATAACAGTAGCCATATCTTGTAATGTTATCTGTAATGGCCGCCCAGATGTACTAGGCGCCACAATATCACGCACCTCCCGGGCGGGAGATGCAGGTACTGACACGTGAGGCGAGTTAGTCGGCATAACTCTCCCCTCGCTGTTTGGTGAAATTTGTTCAATTTGTACAGATTGGCTTTTATTTAAAGTAGCATCAATACAGTTAGTACATAAATTTCTATTGGGCTCCACCTTGGCATTGGAACAAATGACACAGGTATCTTCCTCTGAATCAGACATGTTTAACACACTAGCAATAAACTTGCAACTTGGTTACAATCTTATTAACAAAAACGTACTGTGCCTCAAAGAAGCACTAAACGATTAAATGACAGTTGAAATAATGAACTGAAAAACAGTTATAGCATCAATCCTTGAAAACAACACAACTTTTAGCAAAGGTTTGTTCCCATTAGTAAAGTAACAATAATTAAATTTGAAACATAAAAATTATAGAGCAACGTTTTTAATCACAGTCAATATATAAGTCTCACAGCTCTGCTGAGAGAATCTACCTCCCTCCAAAGAAGTTTGAAGACCCCTGAGTTCTGTTAGAGATGAACCGGATCATGCAGGAAATACGAGAGTAACTGACTGGAAATTTTTGATGCGTAGCAAAGAGCGCCAAAAACGGCCCCTCCCCCTCACACATAGCAGTGAGAGAGAAACGAAACTGTCACAATTAAAACAAGCAACTGCCAAGTGGAAAAATAATGCCCAAACATTTATTCACTCAGTACCTCAGAAAATGCAAACGATTCTACATTCCAGCAAAAACGTTTAACATAATAAATACCTATTAAAAGGTTTAATGTACTTTTAACAGAGTAATTCCAGTGAAATACCATCCCCAGAATACTGAAGTGTAGAGTATACATACATGTCATTATAACGGTATGGGAGGATTTTCTCATCAATTCCATTCAGAAAATAAAAACTGCTACATACCTCAATGCAGATTCATCTGCCCGCTGTCCCCTGATCTGAAGCTTTTACCTCCCTCAGATGGCCGAGAAACAGCAATATGATCCTAACTACTCCGGTTAAAATCATAGTAAAAAACTCTGGTAGATTCTTCTTCAAACTCTGCCAGAGAGGTAATAACACGCTCCGGTGCTATTGTAAAATAACAAACTTTTGATTGAAGTTATAAAAACTAAGTATAATCACCATAGTCCTCTCACACATCCTATCTAGTCGTTGGGTGCAAGAGAATGACTGGGAGTGACGTAGAGGGGAGGAGCTATATGCAGCTCTGCTGGGTGAATCCTCTTGCATTTCCTGTTGGGGAGGAGTTATATCCCAGAAGTAATGATGACCCGTGGACTGATCACACATAACAGAAGAAAGAGGGTTTAGAACACAAGGAAGGAACTACAATTTCTACAATTTCCTGTTTAATGTTGCGATCAGACACAACCTTAGGGAGAAATCCCAGTCCAGTGCGAAGGACAGCCTTATCTGCAAGGAACACCAGGTAAGGAGGCTCACACTGCAAGGCCGCTAATTCAGACACTCTGCTCGCTGAAGCAATGGCCAGTAGAAAAAGAACCTTCCAAGAGGGAGTCTTAAAATCAAGAGAATGCAAAGGTTCGAACGGAGCCCCTTGCAAAACCTTTAGAACCAGATTCAAACTCCAAGGAGGAGCAGAATGTCTAAACACAGGACTGATCCTGGACAGAGCCTGAACAAAAGACTGTATATCAGGGAGCTCAGCGAGCTTCTTGTTTAACAACACAGATAGAGCTGAAATCTGTCCCTTTAAGGAACTAGCGGCAAGTCCCTTCTCCAAACCATCCTGGAGGAAGGAAAAAATACTGAATACCTTGACCTTATGCCAGGAATATCCACGAGTTTCACACCAGAGTAAGTAGGTCCTCCACACCTTATGATAGATGCGACGGGTGACGTGGCTTTCTGGCTTAAATGAGAGTATCAATCACCCTCTGAAAAATCCTCTTCTGGCTAACACTAAGCGTTCAATCTCCATGAAGCCTCAGAGAATCTAGATTCTGATGCACAAAGGGACCCTGTACCAGCAGATCCCTGCGATAGGGCAACCTCCATGGAGCGGACATTGATATCCCCACTAGATCTGCAAACCACGTCCTCCGCGGCCACGACGGAGCAATCAGAATAGTGGATGCTTGCTCCTGCTTGATGCATGCCACTACACAAGGTAGAAGTGGTAACAGTGGAAATATGTAAACTAGGTTGAATCCCCAAGGCACTGCTAAGGCATCTATCAGTTCCGTCTAGGGATCCCTGGACCGCAACCCGTAACTGGGTAGCTTGAAGCTGAGTTTGGACGCCATGAGATCAAGGAGCTTGAGAAAGGAGGTAATGCGTTGCTCTAATTACCCAACACCACTATGTCCAAGAGGAGCACCTGTAACTGCAGGTCTAGGAAGGGGATCTGTGATTATCCAAAAAGAGTGTTACTGCTAATGTTTGCAGGACGCTTATAGGAAAAGAGAACCAAATATCTTCCTCAAAGTCTTGATAAAATACCTACAATACAACTAATGGACGAAAATATTCTCCAGCCCAGTGCTACAGAATTGCCAAGGTTGCAAGGACTGTGAGGAGCTGACAGCAAAAGTGTCTGGTAAATTTATCACCACTAAGGAATCTTTTCAGTAACTTCATTAACTTCATCAAATGAACCTTTAGAGGATTTTGACAAAAACAAACTTTTAGAGGATGAACTCTTTATTATATGTACTCATATGAATTTGTTTAGGAAAATTTGTGTGTATTTTCATGTTTAACCTATATTTTGATTGATCAACTTTAACCAATTATATTTGTTTTTAAATAAACTGAGTTTGTATGCATATAGTAATATGTTGGATTATTAAATTGCGGAATTTTAAAACTGTACAGTGTATCCTCACTTATAATACTTAATTATAATTAAATTATTTTAATTGAGGTACTACATTTAGAGACAGACATTAGACAGATACTGGCTAGCAGGTTTTGAAAGTAGATATCCCATATTTTTAACCAGCGCTTTCTTTTGTTGTGTCAATAGCTTCTCGTACCTTCCTGATGGTTGATGTAAGCCACCGAGGTAATATTGTCCGACTGGAATCTGATGAACTTGGACAAACCCAGGAGGGGCCAAGCCCCCTGAGCGTTGAAGACCGCCCAAAGTTCCAGGATGTTGATCAGTAGAAGAAACTCCTTCCGATTACACCTGCCCTGTGCCTTCCTGGCACCCCAAACCGCTCCCAACCTGAGAGACTTGCGTTCGTAGTCACAATCCCCCAAGATGGTCTGAGGAAGGATGTCCCCTAGGACAGCTGATCTGGACGGAGCCACCAAGAGAGAATCCCTCGACCCGTTGTCCAGAGAGATCAGTTGGGATAGGTCTGAATGATCGCCGTTCCACTGCCTCATAACTCGTATATAACCTCGATCATCTCTGATAGAGAGTCACACCAATAGGTAGCGGCTCCAGCCACCACAGCGACCGCGGCTGCAGGTTGAAACACGAACCCCGTGTGCAGAAACATCTTTCTTATCAGGGTCTCTAACTTCTTATCCATGGGTTCCTTAAACGACAAACTATCCTCAAGTGGGATAGTGGTGCGCTTAGCAAGCGTGGAGATAGCTCCATCCACCTTAGGGACAGATCCCCACAATTCTAGCTGAGAGTCTAGAACCAGGAACATTTTTTTAAACAAAGAAGAAGGGGAGAAAGATGATCCAAGTCTCTCCTATTCATTCCTAATAATATTCGCCATCTTTATGGGAACTGGGAATGTTTGGGGCACTACCCTGTCCTTATAAACTTTATCAAGCTTAGGAATAGAAGGTTCCTCCGGTAACTTTGGTTCTGGAACTTCTAGAGTAGCCAACACCTCTTTAATAAAAAGCGTAAGTTCTCCATCCTAAACCTAAAGTCTGGTTTCTCCGCAGCTGGAGGTTTAGAGGCCGCAGATTCCGACCCAGAGAGAGAGTCTTCCGAAGTATAGGAATCCTCTGCATCAGCAGATAATCTAGTCTCAGATACATCCAACGGAGTAGATGACGCCTGGGAAGGATAGCAATGTTTAACCTTTCACTTGTGCTTAGCCGGGCGAGTTAAAGCACGAAAGACCGCAGATACAGCCGTTTGCAGCTGCTCAACAAAATCAGGCGGCAACATGGCCCCTCCCGCAGGAGGATTAGAAGTGCACTGGGGAGCTGCATGTGTAATTGGAGATGAATGTAGGGAACGCACCTGCGGGACAGAGACCCCTCAGAGGTGGACGATCAGTGGTACTAAACATCTTATTTCTTTTAGATATCACTATTTTATCGAGGCATGTGGAACATAGTTGAGCAGGCGGATATACCAAAGCCTCCTCACAATAAACACAGGCAGGGGAGAAACTACAGGGGGTGCAGCTTTAAATATATATATATATATATATATATATATTTTTTTATAAAAAACGTTGATCTGCCACTGCCTGTACTGATATCATGTGATTGTGACATAATGCTTTACTAGTGTCTCTGACTGCAGGGGTTAGAGTTTCTCTTTTACCCATTGGTGTTTATGTGTGTGTGTGTGTGTATGTATGTATGTATGTGACTGTATGTGTATTTAGGCATGTATGTGTGTGTGTGTATGTTTGTGAAACCAGCAAATTACAGACCTTGTTACTACAGCATGGGGGGACGGGGGGGGGGGGGGGGGTAAACAATGTCACTATACAGTACCACTATATACAGTACAGGTGGGCTGGACAATGTCACAGACTACAGTAGTCACTTTATAAAGTACTGGGGCGGGTAGGGTCAGGCCAGCCATCTCACCGGCAGATTACAGACTGTGTCACTAACTCACTATATACAGTACTGGTGGGTTAAACAGTGTCACTATATACAGTAATAGGGGGGTCAGACCATCTCACAGACTGTAGGCACAGGGTACCTCCTTTTGCAGACATGTAATCTGATAAACATTTTTTTATGTTAAATGTGTTAAATGTAAAAAAAAAGGATATGAATCAAATTCACTTTTTTTTTGGGGGGGGGGGGTGGTATGGGGGCCCTTCTTAGATTCTTGCACCTGGGCCCTGTGGTTTCTAGTTACGCCTCTGAACACAGGCATTAGATTTAGATAAAGAGGGAGTACCCTCTAACATATCAGAGTCCTCAATAGCTTGTGCCTTTAATATAGACTAATAACTCCTATGACCTAGGTCCACAGAGAAACCGCTTTCATCTCCTGCAACCGACGGTCAGGAAAGAAAGAGAATAAGGCCACACCCGGTCACATGGAGTGCCATGCAGGACCGCCCCTGCAGCCGAGAACAAGCGCGCCAAACTAAACAGGCTGCGCAGTAATCAAAATGAAGGAAGAACCTGACTGTTCACACATTGCCAGAACCACATCTCATACATGTCGCAGCAAAAAACACAATAAAGTAATGTGACCCTCTCTCTTCCGGAGATATTAACCCTTGATTCTATACAGATAAAAGGAGCCACACTGTGACCCTGTCTTCTTGCGTTATCATTACATATATAAAAAAATGAAACGATATTACCAGAATCAATGCCGTGGAACAGGAACACGACCTCTCAAGTTTGACAGTGTGTAGCATTGCTCCTGACATGGACTTGAGTGAAGAAAGCAGGCAGTGAAATTCGTCAACACTGATTGCTTAAGGAGCTGTTAATACGAGTCTGGATGGTTTCGCAGAAAGACTCTCCCTGCATCTCCAGACCCTAACATTCGTCAATACTCTCACTGAGATGCTGACAAGACTACTTAAAACTCCAGTCCCATTCCGAAGAGTACTATCCCTCCATGAGAGACTACTCCGAAATCTTCCGACACTTCTCTGCCATCCTCCTGTGACAAAAGGCAAAGAATGGCTGGGGGAAGAGGGGAGTGGGGGAGGTATTTAAGCCTTTGGCTGGGGTGTCTTTGCCTCCTCCTGGTGGCCAGGTTCTGTATTTCCCACAAGTAATGAATGAAGCCGTGGACTCTCCTCATATTAGATGGAAAGACATGGGCATCAACATCTCCATGGGGGTTTGTGGAAGCAAAAGCAGTAGTACTGTTCAAATGCATCAGGAATCAGGATAGCTTGACTGGCCAGTAGATTTTACATTTGCCTGATTTACAATGTGTTGGAAGTGCAGACAAGCTTCCTTTGAAGCAAAACAGCCTTGAACAATATGCTCATCACAGAGCAATCCACTGCAGATTGGGATTTTCAGATTCCCAGGTCTTCAGAGATAAAAACACAGCCTTTAATTTTAAACCAGTGATTGAAATAGAGGACTCCCGAGTAAGCCAAGCTCCCTAAATCCAGATTCCAGAAAGAATCTTCTTACTGGCATCAGTTGATATTTACACTAATTTGGATGAAAAAAAAACCCCACAACATTCTGAAGAGCATTTGATTTCCACCACTTGCCAACCGACAAAACGGTCAATATCAATAACAGAGGTTATGCTTCCAATGTTCTTAATCTTTGCAAAAGTTTTTAAACAGACACACAAAGCTAATTTAACTGCACTATAATGTAGTTTCAAAACACGGTCACATTATTAAATAGTAAGAAAAGAAGTTCAAAAGTACATGGAGGCAAATATTTATAAACGCAACACTTAACACCAGAGGTGGCTCTAGAGTTAGTCAGACCTTAAGCAGAGCAAAAATATGATGCCCCTTATGAAAACCCAGTAAATTGATTTATAGGTATTCCTATTTTTAAGGCAAGTATTGACAAACCCAGGAGCGTAAGAATCACAGTTTCTAGAATTTTACATCTGGCTCATAACATTTTTAATTATTCTTCAATATAGCCCCTAACCAGCATGGGACTGAGTCAGTATAGTCTTGAATATGAAATACATTTCTCAGTTGCTGTTTTAAGATGAAATAAAATGTTACTACAATCAATGTTCCCTCTAAATTTTTTGAGCACTGGGCGCAAAAGAATTTACCTGTGCAAATTTTGGGCAAGTGACCAAAATGTATGTGGCACCTGAAAACATAGGTCAGGTTCAATTAAGGACTAAAAGATGGCAAGATTGTAATGCTGCATACATACATTATATATATGTATGTGTATATATATATATATATATATATATATATATATATATATATATATATATATATATATATATATATTATATATATATATTTTAGGGCTGGGCGATATGGGCAAAAAAAAAAAATCGCAATTTTTTTGAAAAAAAACAAAATTTATGCTTACCTGATAAATTTCTTTCTCTTGTGGTGTATCCAGTCCACGGGTTCATCCATTAATTGTGGGATATTCTCTTTCCCAACAGGAAGTTGCAAGAGGACACCCACAGCAGAGCTGTCTATATAGCTCCTCCCCTAACTGCCACTCCCAGTCATTCGACCGAAGACAAGCAAGAAAAAAGGAGAAACTATAGGGTGCAGTGGTGACTGTAGTTTAAAAATAAAAAACACCTGCCTTAAAGTGACAGGGCGGGCCGGGGACTGGATACCCCACAAGAGAAAGAAATTTATGAGGTAAGCATAAATTTTGTTTTCTCTTGTAAGGTGTATCCAGTCCACGGGTTCATCCATTACTTGTGGGATACCAATACCAAAGCTTTAGGACACGGATAAAGGGAGGGACAAGGCAGGAACTTAAACGGAAGGCACCACTGCCGGCAAGACCTTTCTCCCAAAAATAGCCTCCGAGGAAGCAAAAACAGAATTTATGTTTACCTGATAAATTACTTTCTCCAACGGTGTGTCCGGTCCACGGCGTCATCCTTACTTGTGGGATATTCTCTTCCCCAACAGGAAATGGCAAAGAGCCCAGCAAAGCTGGTCACATGATCCCTCCTAGGCTCCGCCTACCCCAGTCATTCGACCGACGTTAAGGAGGAATATTTGCATAGGAGAAACCATATGTTACCGTGGTGACTGTAGTTAAAGAAAATAAATTATCAGACCTGATTAAAAAAACCAGGGCGGGCCGTGGACCGGACACACCGTTGGAGAAAGTAATTTATCAGGTAAACATAAATTCTGTTTTCTCCAACATAGGTGTGTCCGGTCCACGGCGTCATCCTTACTTGTGGGAACCAATACCAAAGCTTTAGGACACGGATGAAGGGAGGGAGCAAATCAGGTCACCTAAATGGAAGGCACCACGGCTTGCAAAACCTTTCTCCCAAAAATAGCCTCAGAAGAAGCAAAAGTATCAAATTTGTAAAATTTAGAAAAAGTGTGCAGTGAAGACCAAGTCGCTGCCTTACATATCTGATCAACAGAAGCCTCGTTCTTGAAGGCCCATGTGGAAGCCACAGCCCTAGTGGAGTGAGCTGTGATTCTTTCAGGAGGCTGCCGTCCGGCAGTCTCATAAGCCAATCGGATAATGCTTTTAATCCAGAAGGAGAGAGAGGTAGAAGTTGCTTTTTGACCTCTCCGTTTACCAGAATAAACAACAAACAAAGACAAAGTTTGTCTGAAATCCTTAGTAGCTGCTAAGTAAAATTTGAGAGCACGAACAACATCCAAGTTGTGCAACAAACGTTCCTTCTTTGAAACTGGATTAGGACACAAAGAAGGCACAACTATCTCCTGGTTAATGTTTTTGTTAGAAACTACTTTTGGAAGAAAACCAGGTTTAGTACGCAAAACCACCTTATCTGCATGGAACACCAGATAAGGAGAAGAACACTGCAGAGCAGATAATTCTAAAACTCTTCTAGCAGAAGAAATTGCAACCAAAAACAAAACTTTCCAAGATAATAACTTAATATCAACGGAATGTAAGGGTTCAAACGGAACCCCCTGAAGAACTGAAAGAACTAGGTTGAGACTCCAAGGAGGAGTCAAAATTTTGTAAACAGGCTTGATTCTAACCAGAGCCTGAACAAAGGCTAGAACATCTGGCACAGCTGCCAGCTTTTTGTGAAGTAACACAGACAAGGCAGAAATCTGTCCCATCAAGGAACTTGCAGATAATCCTTTTTCCAATCCTTCTCGAAGGAAGGATAGACTCTTATGAATCTTAACCTTGTCCCAAGGGAATCCTGCAGATTCACACCAACAGATATACCAAATTATGTGGTAATTTTTCTGGTTACAGGCTTTCAGGCCTGAACAAGAGTATTAATAACAGAATCTGAGAACCCTCGCTTTGATAAGATCAAGCGTTCAATCTCCAAGCAGTCAGCTGGAGTGGGTCGAACGGACCTAGAACAAGAAGGTCTCGTCTCAAAGGTAGCTTCCATGGTGGAGCCGATGACATATTCACCAGATCTGCATACCAAGTCCTGCGTGGCCACGCAGGAGCTATCAAAATCACCGACGCCCTCTCCTGATTGATCCTGGCTACCAGCCTGGGGATGAGAGGAAACGGCGGGAACACATAAGCTAGTTTGAAGGTCCAAGGTGCTACTAGTGCATCCACTAGAGCCGCCTTGGGATCCCTGGATCTGTACCCGTAGTAAGGAACTCTGAAGTTCTGACGAGAGGCCATCAGATCCATGTCTGGAATGCCCCACGGTTGAGTGACTTGGGCAAAGATTTCCGGATGGAGTTCCCACTCCCCCGGATGCAATGTCTGACGACTCAGAAAATCCGCTTCCCAATTTTCCACTCCTGGGATGTGGATAGCAGACAGGTGGCAGGAGTGAGACTCCGCCCATAGAATGATTTTGGTCACTTCTTCCATCGCTAGGGAACTCCTTGTTCCCCCCTGATGGTTGAAGTATGAACTTGGCCCTCGCTAGCTGAGGCCAAGCTTTGAGAGCATTGAATATCGCTCTCAGTTCCAGAATATTTATCGGTAGAAGAGATTCTACCCGAGACCAAAGACCCTGAGCTTTCAGGGATCCCCAGACCGCGCCCCAGCCCATCAGACTGGCGTCGGTCGTGACAATGACCCACTCTGGTCTGCGGAAGGTCATCCCTTGTGACAGGTTGTCCAGGGACAGCCACCAACGGAATGAGTCTCTGGTCCTCTGATTTACTTGTATCTTCGGAGACAAGTCTGAATAGTCCCCATTCCACTGACTGAGCATGAACAGTTGTAATGGTCTTAGATGAATGCGCACAAAAGGAACTATGTCCATTGCCGCTACCATCAAACCTATCACTTCCATGCACTGCGCTATGGAAGGAAGAGGAACGGAATGAAGTATCCGACAAGAGTCTAGAAGTTTTGTTTTTCTGGCTTCTGTCAGAAAAATCCTCATTTCTAAGGAGTCTATTATAGTTCCCAAGAAGGGAACCCTCGTTGACGGAGATAGAGAACTCTTTTCCACGTTCACTTTCCATCCGTGAGATCTGAGAAAGGCCAGGACAATGTCCGTGTGAGCCTTTACTTGAGGAAGGGACGACGCTCGAATCAGAATGTCGTCCAAGTAAGGTACTACAGCAATGCCCCTTGGTCTTAGCACCGCCAGAAGGGACCCTAGTACCTATGAGAAAATCCTAGGAGCAGTGGCTACTCCGAAAGAAAACGCCACGAACTGGAAATGCTTGTCCAGGAATGCAAACCTTAGGAACCGATGATGTTCCTTGTGGATAGGAATATGTAGATACGCATCCTTGAAATCCACCTTGGTCATGAATTGACCTTCCCGGATGGAAGGAAGAAGTGTTCGAATGGTTTCCATCTTGAACGATGGAACCTTGAGAAACTTGTTCAAGATCTTGAGATCTAAGATTGGTCTGAACGTTCCCTCTTTTTTGGGAACTATGAACAGATTGGAGTAGAACCCCATCCCTTGTTCTCCTAATGGAACAGGATGAATCACTCCCATTTTTAGCAGGTCTTCTACCCAATGTAAGAATGCCTGTCTTCTTATGTGGTCTGAAGACAACTGAGACCTGTGGAACCTCCCCCTTGGAGGAAGCCCCTTGAACTCCAGAGAATAACCTTGGGAGACTATTTCTAGCGCCCAAGGATCCAGAACATCTCTTGCCCAAGCCTGAGCGAAGAGAGAGAGTCTGCCCCCCACCAGATCCGGTCCCGGATCGGGGGCCCGCATTTCATGCTGTCTTGGTAGCAGTGGCAGGTTTCCTGGCCTGCTTTCCTTTGTTCCAGCCTTGCATAGGTCTCCAGGCTGGATTGGCTTGAGAAGTATTACCTTCCTGCTTAGAGGACGTAGCCCTTAGGGCTGATCCGTTTCTGCGAAAGGGACGAAACTTAGGTTTATTTTTGGTCTTGAAAAGACCTATCCTGAGGAAGGGCGTGGCCCTTGCCCCCAGTGATATCAGAGATAATCTCTTTCAAGTCAGGGCCAAAGAGTGTTTTCCCCTTGAAAGGAATGTCAAGCAATTTGTTCTTGGAAGACGCATCCGCTGACCAAGATTTTAACCAAAGCGCTCTGCGCGCCACAATAGCAAACCCAGAATTTTTCGCCGCTAACCTAGCCAATTGCAAGGTGGCGTCTAGGGTGAAAGAATTAGCCAATTTAAGAGCACGAATTCTGTCCATAATCTCCTCATAAGAAGAAGAATTACTAATAATCGCCTTTCCTAGCTCATCAAACTAGAAACACGCGGCTGCAGTGACAGGGACAATGCATGCAATTGGTTGTAGAAGGGAACCTTGCTGAACAAACATCTTTAGCAGACCTTCTAATTTTTTATCCATAGGATCTTGGAAAGCACAACTATCTTCTATGGGTATAGTGGCGCGCTTGTGTAGAGTAGAAACCGCCCCCTCGACCTTGGGGACTGTCTGCCCTCAGTCCTTTCTGGGGTCGACTATAGGAAAACAATTTTATAAATATGGGGGGAGGTACTAAAGGTATACCGGGCCTGTCCCATTCTTTACTAACAATGTACGCCACCCGCTTGGATATAGGAAAAGCTTCGGGGGGCCCCGGGGCCTCTAAGAACTTTTCCATTTTACATAGTGGTTCTGGAATGACCAGATAATCACAATCATCCAAATTGGATAACACCTCCTTAAGCAGAGCGCGGAGATGTTCCAACTTAAATTTAAAAGTAATCACATCAGGTTCAGCTTGTTGAGAAATGTTTCCTGAATCTGAAATTTCTCCCTCAGACAAAACCTCCCTGGCCCCCTCAGACTGGTGTAGGGGCCCTTCAGAAACCATATCATCAGCGTTCTCATGCTCTACAGAATTTTCTAAAACAGAGCAGTCGCGCTTTCGCTGATAAGTGGGCATATTGGCTAAAATGTTTTTGATAGAATTATCCATTACAGCCGTTAAATGTTGCATAGTAAGGAGTATTGGCGCACTAGATGTACTAGGGGCCTCCTGTATGGGCAAGACTGGTGTAGACGAAGGAGGGGATGATGCAGTACCATGCTTACTCCCCTCACTTGAGGAATCATCTTGGGCATCATTTTTACTAAATTTTTTTATGACATAAAATACATATAGTTAAATGAGAAGGAACCTTGGTTTCCCCACAGTCAGAACACAATCTATCTGGTAGTTCAGACATGTTAAACAGGCATAAACTTGATAACAAAGCACAAAAAACGTTTTAAAATAAAACCGTTACTGTCACTTTAAATTTTAAACTAAACACACTTTATTACTGCAATTGCGAAAAAGTATGAAGGAATTGTTCAAAATTCACCAAAATTTCACCACAGTGTCTTAAAGCCTTAAAAGTATTGCACACCAAATTTGGAAGCTTTAACCCTTAAAATAACGGAACCGGAGCCGTTTTTATATTTAACCCCTTTACAGTCCCTGGAATCTGCTTTGCTGAGACCCAACCAAGCCCAAAGGGGAATACGATACCAAATGATGCCTTCAGAAAGACTTTTCTATGTATCAGAGCTCCACACACATGCAGCTGCATGCCATGCTGTCCTCAAAAACAAGTGCGCCATACCGGCGCGAAAATGAGGCTCTGACTATGATTAGGGAAAGCCCCTAAAGAATAAGGTGTCTAAAACAGTGCCTGCCGATATAATCATATCAAAATACCCAGAATAAATGATTCCTCAAGGCTAAATATGTGTTAATAATGAATCGATTTAGCCCAGAAAAAGTCTACAGTCTTAATAAGCCCTTGTGAAGCCCTTATTTACTATCTTAATAAACATGGCTTACCGGATCCCATAGGGAAAATGACAGCTTCCAGCATTACATCGTCTTGTTAGAATGTGTCATACCTCAAGCAGTAAGAGACTGCACACTGTTCCCCCAACTGAAGTTAATTGCTCTCAACAGTCCTGTGTGGAACAGCCATGGATTTTAGTTACGGTGCTAAAATCATTTTCCTCATACAAACAGAAATCTTCATCTCTTTTCTGTTTCTGAGTAAATAGTACATACCAGCACTATTTTAAAATAACAAACTCTTGATTGAATAATAAAAACTACAGTTAAACACTAAAAAACTCTAAGCCATCTCCGTGGAGATGTTGCCTGTACAACGGCAAAGAGAATGACTGGGGTAGGCGGAGCCTAGGAGGGATCATGTGACCAGCTTTGCTGGGCTCTTTGCCATTTCCTGTTGGGGAAGAGAATATCCCACAAGTAAGGATGACGCCGTGGACCGGACACACCTATGTTGGAGAAAGTATCAAATTTGTAGAATTTAGAAAAAGTATGAGGCGAAGACCAAGTCGCCGCCTTACAAATCTGTTCAACAGAGGCCTCATTTTTAAAAGCCCATGTGGAAGCTACCGCTCTAGTGGAATGAGCTGTAATTCTTTCAGGAGGCTGCTGGCCAGCAGTCTCATAAGCTAAACGATTATGCTTCTCAGCCAAAAAGAAAGAGAAGATGCCGAAGCCTTTTGGCCTCTCCTCTGTCCAGAGTAGACAACAAACAATGCAGATGTTTGACGAAAATCCTTAGTAGCTTGTAAATAAAACTTTAAAGCACGAACCACGTCAAGATTGTGTAAAAGACGTTCCTTCTTTGAAGAAGGATTAGGACACAGTGACGGAACTACAATTTCCTGATTGATATTCTTATTAGATACCACCTTAGGAAGAAATCCAGGTTTGGTACGCAACACTACCTTATCTGTATGGAATATCAGATAAGGGGAATCACACTGTAAGGCAGATAACTCTGAAACTCTTCGAGCCGAAGAGATAGCTACCAAAAACAGAACTTTCCAAGATAAAAGCTTGATATCTATGGAATGCAGAGGTTCAAACGGAACCCCTTGAAGAACTTTAAGAACTAAATTTAAACTCCATGGCGGAGCAACAGGTTTAAACACAGGCTTGATTCTAACTAAAGCCTGACAAAACACCTGAACGTCTGGAACATCTGCCAGACGCTTGTGCAGAAGAATAGACAGAGCAGAAATCTGTCCCTTTAAGGAACTAGCTGACAAACCCTTCTCCAATCCTTCTTGGAAGTTAAAGGAACAGTGTATATAAAGATGATGTGTGTAGCGCTAGACAGAAAACCCAAATAAGCCTATCTTGTAATACTGTCTCCTTCCTAGACAGTTAATTCAAACATAAAATGATAAAAAAAGGTTAGATGGCGCTAATAGCTTTGGGTCAAATATGGTTCTAAAATGATCACCAAATGTCCCTTTAAATATCTGTATTCAATAGGGTTTAAAACTTTTGAGGTAGCCTTAAGGTATGTCGTTCCAAAAATATAATATATGATAGCAATGTTTAATCAGTGCACCTTCCACTTATTTACTATGACCAATGAGATAGACTAGACTTGATTTTTATATTAAATAGACATATACTTTATTCTCCACCAATAGGATCAAACAGTTAATTGTCAGACGATTAAAATCTACTAAAAACAAAAATCATTCATACATACATGCAATCTCAAATCCCTATTAAACCAATTGTGTTGTGACTATGAGTTGAAATAGCAGCGAATCAGAAACCTTCTCCTGTGGTATATAGAAACAAAATATATTAAGTGTTTGTAAGTTATCTAATTGTAATGGCAGCGAATCAAAACCTTCTCCTGCGATATATAAAAACAAGAGATATACAGGAAGCAGGTAAGAGCCAGCTTACAAATAGCTGACCTGCTGAATAATCATTGCCTTTTAAAGAAACATTATCAAGTAGAACTCAAACATAAAAACCTGTATGAGGTGGAATTTCAAATTTTAACCCAGCTATTAACTGAACAAATTTTTAACCCAGCTATTGATTGAGTTTGGATCTGCAATTGTTTTTTGGAAAGGTGCCTATGAGAAAGACTGTTTAACATATTGAAGATTTCTACAGAGAGAACTTTAACATTTACATTGTTTACATAAACATTGAGAAGGAATATTTGGGCATAATAGGAACCGGTTCCTAAAGTGGCTTAAATCATATTAATATCGTCTGGTTACATCCCTCTTTTATTTTTATTTTTGCACACTATTTTTGTCACTAATATATGTATTTTGCACAAGATTGTATATCTCTTGTTTTTATATATCACAGGAGAAGGTTTTGATTCGCTGCCATTACAATTAGATAACTTACAAACACTTAATATATTTTGTTTCTATATACCACAGGAGAAGGTTTCTGATTCACTGCTATTTCAACTCATAGTCACAACACAACTGGTTTAATAGGGATTTGAGATTGCATGTATGTATGAATGATTTTTGTTTTTAGTAGATTTTAATCGTCTGACAATTAACTGTTTTATCCTATTGGTGGAGAATAAAGTATATGTCTATTTAATATAAAAATCAAGTCTAGTCTATCTCATTGGTCATAGTAAATAAGTGGAAGGTGCACTGATTAAACATTGCTATCATATATTATATTTTTGGAACGACATACCTTAAGGCTACCTCAAAAGTTTTAAACCCTATTGAATACAGATATTTAAAGGGACATTTGGCGATCATTTTAGAACCATATTTGACCCAAAGCTATTAGCGCCATCTAACCTTTTTATCATTTTAATCCTTCTTGGAGAAAAGATAATATCCTAGGAATCCTGACTTTACTCCATGAGTAACCCTTGGATTCACACCAATGAAGATATTTACACCATAAATATCACAAAATCTGATAGATTTTCCTTGTGACAGGCTTTCGAGCCTGAATTAAGGTATCAATGACCGACTCGGAGAATCCACGTTTTGATAAAATCAAGCATTCAATCTCCAAGCAGTCAGCCGCAGAGAAATTAGATTTGGATGTTTGAATGGACCTTGGAGTAGAAGGTCCTGCCTCAGCGGCAGAGTCCATGGTGGAAGGGATGACATGTCCACCAGATCTGCATACCAAGTCCTGCATGGCCATGCAGGTGCTATCAAAATCACCGAAGCTCTCTCCTGCTTGATCTTGGCAATCAGACGAGGGAGGAGAGGAAATGGTGGGAACACATAAGCCATGCTGAAGGACCAGGGCACTGCTAGAGCATCTATCAGCGCTGCCTGGGGATCCCTTGACCTGGACCCATAACAGGGAAGCTTGGCGTTCTGACGAGACGCCATCAGATCCATTTCTGGTTTGCCCCATAGTTGAATCAGCTGGGCAAATACCTCTGGATGGAGCTCCCACTCCCCCGGATGAAAAGTCCGCCGACTTAGAAAATCCGCCTCCCAGTTCTCTACTGGATATGGATAGCTGAGAGATGGCAAGAGTGAACCTCTGCCCAAAGAATTATCTTTGAAACCTCCAAAATTGCCAGGGGGCTTCTTGTCCCCCCCTGATGGTTGATATAGGCTACAGTCGTGATATTGTCTGACTGAAATCTGATGAACCTGACCGCAGCTAGTTGAGGCCAAGCCTGAAGAGCATTGAATATCGCTCTCAGTTCCAGAATGTTTATCGGAAGGAGGGCTTCCTCCTGAGTCCACGAACCCTGAGCCTTCAGGGAGTTCCAGACTGCACCTCCGCCCAGAAGGCTGGCATCTGTCGTGACTATAGTCCACTCTGGCCTGCGGAAACTCATTCCCCTGGACAGATGGACCCGAGATAACCATCAGAGAAGAGAATCCCTGGTCTCTTGATCCAGATTTAGCAGAGGGGACAAATCTGTGTAATCCCCATTCCACTGATTGAGCATGCAAAGTTGCAGTGGTCTGAGATGTAGGCGGGCAAACGGAACTATGTCCATTGCCGCTACCATTAGGCCGATTACTTCCATACACTGAGCCACTGATGGCCGAGAAGTGGAATGAAGAGCACGGCAGGAAGTTAGAAGCTTTGATAACCTGACCTCTGTCAGAAAAATGTTCATTTTTACTGAATCTATCAGTGTTCCTAGGAAGGAAACTCTTGTGAGAGGGGAGAGAGAACTCTTTTCTTCGTTCACCTTCCACCCTCAGAAAGGCCAGAACAATGTTTGTATGGGACTTGGCGATTTGAAAAGTCGACGCCTGTATCAGAATGTCGTCTAGGTAAGGAGCCACCGCTATGCCCCGTGGCCTTAGAACCGCCAGTAGGGACCCTAGAACCTTCGTAAAGATTCTTGGTGCCGTGGCTAACCCGAAGGGAAGAGCCACAAACTGGTAATGCCTGTCTAAGAAGGCGAACCTGAGGAACTGATGATGATCTCTTTGAATCGGAATGTGGAGATAAGCATCCTTTAAGTCCACGGTAGTCATATATTGACCCTCCTGGATCATAGGGAGGATGGTTCGGATAGTCTCCATCTTGAAGGATGGGACCCTGAGAAATTTGTTTAGGATCTTGAGATCCAAGATTGGTCTGAAAGTTCCCTCTTTTTTTGGGAACTATAAAAGATTTGAATAGAAGCTCTGCCCCTGTTCCTGCTTTGGAACTGGGTGGATCACTCCCATAACCAGCAGGTCTTGATAAGAATGCCTCTCTCTTTATCTGGTTTACAGATAATTGTGAGAGATGAAATCTCCCCTTTGGAGATGAAGCTTTGAAGTCCAGAAGATATCCCTGGGAAACAATCTCTAATGCCCAGGGATCCTGGACGTCTCTTGCCCAAGCCTGGGCGAAGAGAGAGAGTCTGCCCCCCACTAGATCTGGTCCCGGATCGGGGGCTACTCCTTCATGCTGTCTTAGAGGCAGCCGCAGGTTTCTTGGCCTGCTTCCCCTTAATCCAAGCCTGGTTAGGTCTCCAGACTGGTTTGGACTGGGCGAAATTTGTTTTGCTTTAGGGGAAACTGAAGCTGCGCCACTCTTGAAGTTTTGAAAAGAACGAAAATTATTCTGTTTGGTCCTTAACTTATTGGACCTATCCTGAGGAAGGGCGTGACCTTTTCCTCCAGTAATATCAGAAATGATCTCCTTCAGACCGGGCCCGAATAGGGTCTGTCCCTTGAAGGGGATGTTAAGAAGCTTAGACTTTGAAGTTACGTCTGCTGACCAGGACTTAAGCCATAGCGCCCTACGCGCCAAAATGGCAAAACCTGAATTATTAGCCGTTAGCTTGGCTAAGTGAAAAATGGCCTCAGAAATAAAGGAGTTAGCTAATTTAAGAGCTTTAATCCTGTCTAGAATATCGTCTAACAGGTTCTCCACCTGTAGAGCCTCCTCAAGAGACTCAAACCAAAAAGCCGCTGCAGCAGTAACTGGGGCAATGCATGCAAGAGGCTGGAGAATAAAACCTTGATGTATTTGAGGTACTGCAAAATATTTGTCCATTTTACACAATTTCTCTAGAACCACAATGGGGTCACAGTCATCCAGAGTCGCTAAAACCTCCCTAAGCAATAAGCGGAGGTGTTCAAGCTTACATTTAAACGCTGTCATCTCAGAATCAGACTGAAGTAACGCCTTCCCTGAGTCTGAAATGTCACCCACAGATAGAAGCTTATCTGCCTCGGCTTCTGAGCATTGTGAGGGTATATCGGACACAGGCAATAAAACGTCAGAAAGCTCTGTATTAATTCTAGCCCCAGAGCTGTCTCGCTTTCCTTGTAGCCCTGGCAGTTTGGAGAATACCTCTGTGAGGGTAGCATTCATAACTGCCGCCATGTCCTGTAAGGTAAAAGAAACAGAATTTATGTTTACCTGATAAATTTCTTTCTCCAACGGTGTGTCCGGTCCACGGCGTCATCCTTACTTGTGGGATATTCTCTTCCCCAACAGGAAATGGCAAAGAGCCCAGCAAAGCTGGTCACATGATCCCTCCTAGGCTCCGCCTACCCCAGTCATTCGACCGACGTTAAGGAGGAATATTTGCATAGGAGAAACCATATGGTACCGAGGTGACTGTAGTTAAAGAAAATAAATTATCAGACCTGATTAAAAAACCAGGGCGGGCCGTGGACCGGACACACCGTTGGAGAAAGAAATTTATCAGGTAAACATAAATTCTGTTTTCTCCAACATAGGTGTGTCCGGTCCACGGCGTCATCCTTACTTGTGGGAACCAATACCAAAGCTTTAGGACACGGATGAAGGGAGGGAGCAAATCAGGTCACCTAAATGGAAGGCACCACGGCTTGCAAAACCTTTCTCCCAAAAATAGCCTCAGAAGAAGCAAAAGTATCAAACTTGTAAAATTTGGTAAAAGTGTGCAGTGAAGACCAAGTCGCTGCCCTACATATCTGATCAACAGAAGCCTCGTTCTTGAAGGCCCATGTGGAAGCCACAGCCCTAGTGGAATGAGCTGTGATTCTTTCGGGAGGCTGCCGTCCGGCAGTCTCGTAAGCCAATCTGATGATGCTTTTAATCCAAAAAGAGAGAGAGGTAGAAGTTGCTTTTTGACCTCTCCTTTTACCTGAATAAACAACAAACAAGGAAGATGTTTGTCTAAAATCCTTTGTAGCATCTAAATAGAATTTTAGAGCGCGAACAACATCCAAATTGTGCAACAAACGTTCCTTCTTTGAAACTGGTTTCGGACACAGAGAAGGTACGATAATCTCCTGGTTAATGTTTTTGTTAGAAACAACTTTTGGAAGAAAACCAGGTTTAGTACGTAAAACCACCTTATCTGCATGGAACACCAGATAAGGAGGAGAACACTGCAGAGCAGATAATTCTGAAACTCTTCTAGCAGAAGAAATTGCAACTAAAAACAAAACTTTCCAAGATAATAACTTAATATCAACGGAATGTAAGGGTTCAAACGGAACCCCCTGAAGAACTGAAAGAACTAAATTGAGACTCCAAGGAGGAGTCAAAGGTTTGTAAACAGGCTTGATTCTAACCAGAGCCTGAACAAAGGCTTGAACATCTGGCACAGCTGCCAGCTTTTTGTGAAGTAACACCGACAAGGCAGAAATCTGTCCCTTCAGGGAACTTGCAGATAATCCTTTTTCCAATCCTTCTTGAAGGAAGGATAGAATCCTAGGAAACTTAACCTTGTCCCAAGGGAATCCTTTAGATTCACACCAACAGATATATTTTTTCCAAATTTTGTGGTAAATCTTTCTAGTTACAGGCTTTCTGGCCTGAACAAGAGTATCGATAACAGAATCTGAGAATCCTCGCTTCGATAAAATCAAGCGTTCAATCTCCAAGCAGTCAGCTGGAGTGAAACCAGATTCGGATGTTCGAACGGACCCTGAACAAGAAGGTCTCGTCTCAAAGGTAGCTTCCAAGGTGGAGCCGATGACATATTCACCAGATCTGCATACCAAGTCCTGCGTGGCCACGCAGGAGCTATCAAGATCACCGACGCCCTCTCCTGATTGATCCTGGCTACCAGCCTGGGGATGAGAGGAAATGGCGGGAACACATAAGCTAGTTTGAAGGTCCAAGGTGCTACTAGTGCATCCACTAGAGCCGCCTTGGGATCCCTGGATCTGGCCCCGTAGCAAGGAACTTTGAAGTTCTGACGAGAGGCCATCAGATCCATGTCTGGAATGCCCCACAGGTGAGTGACTTGGGCAAAGATTTCCGGATGGAGTTCCCACTCCCCCGGATGCAATGTCTGACGACTCAGAAAATCCGCTTCCCAATTTTCCACTCCTGGGATGTGGATAGCAGACAGGTGGCAGGAGTGAGACTCCGCCCATAGAATGATTTTGGTCACTTCTTCCATCGCTAGGGAACTCCTTGTTCCCCCCTGATGGTTGATGTACGCAACAGTTGTCATGTTGTCTGATTGAAACCGTATGAACTTGGTCCTCGCTAGTTGAGGCCAAGCCTTGAGAGCATTGAATATCGCTCTCAGTTCCAGAATATTTATCGGTAGAAGAGATTCTTCCCGAGACCAAAGACCCTGAGCTTTCAGGGATCCCCAGACCGCGCCCCAGCCCATCAGACTGGCGTCGGTCGTGACAATGACCCACTCTGGTCTGCGGAATGTCATCCCTTGTGACAGGTTGTCCAGGGACAGCCACCAACGGAGTGAGTCTCTGGTCCTCTGATTTACTTGTATCTTCGGAGACAAGTCTGTATAGTCCCCATTCCACTGACTGAGCATGCACAGTTGTAATGGTCTTAGATGAATGCGCGCAAAAGGAACTATGTCCATTGCCGCTACCATCAACCCGATCACTTCCATGCACTGAGCTATGGAAGGAAGAGGAACGGAATGAAGTATCCGACAAGAGTCTAGAAGTTTTGTTTTTCTGACCTCTGTCAGAAAAATCCTCATTTCTAAGGAGTCTATAATTGTTCCCAAGAAGGGAACCCTTGTTGACGGGGATAGAGAACTCTTTTCCACGTTCACTTTCCATCCGTGAGATCTGAGAAAGGCCAGGACGATGTCCGTGTGAGCCTTTGCTTGAGGAAGGGACGACGCTTGAATCAGAATGTCGTCCAAGTAAGGTACTACCGCAACGCCCCTTGGTCGTAGCACAGCTAGAAGGGACCCTAGTACCTTTGTGAAAATCCTTGGAGCAGTGGCTAATCCGAAAGGAAGCGCCACGAACTGGTAATGTTTGTCCAGGAATGCGAACCTTAGGAACCGATGATGTTCCTTGTGGATAGGAATATGTAGATACGCATCCTTTAAATCCACCGTGGTCATGAATTGGCCTTCCTGGATGGAAGGAAGAATAGTTCGAATGGTTTCCATCTTGAACGATGGAACCTTGAGAAACTTGTTTAAGATCTTGAGATCTAAGATTGGTCTGAACGTTCCCTCTTTTTTGGGAACTATGAACAGATTGGAGTAGAACCCCATCCCTTGTTCTCTTAATGGAACTGGATGAATCACTCCCATTTTTAACAGGTCTTCTACACAATGTAAGAACGCCTGTCTTTTTATGTGGTCTGAAGACAACTGAGACCTGTGGAACCTCCCCCTTGGGGGAAGTCCCTTGAATTCCAGAAGATAACCTTGGGAGACTATTTCTAGCGCCCAAGGATCCAGAACATCTCTTGCCCAAGCCTGAGCGAAGAGAGAGAGTCTGCCCCCCACCAGATCCGGTCCCGGATCGGGGGCCAACATTTCATGCTGTCTTGGTAGCAGTGGCAGGTTTCTTGGCCTGCTTTCCCTTGTTCCAGCCTTGCATTGGTCTCCAAGCTGGCTTGGCTTGAGAAGTATTACCCTCTTGCTTAGAGGACGTAGCACTTTGGGCTGGTCCGTTTTTACGAAAGGGACGAAAATTAGGTCTATTTTATGCCTTGAAAGGCCGATCCTGAGGAAGGGCGTGGCCCTTACCCCCAGTGATATCAGAGATAATCTCTTTCAAGTCAGGGCCAAACAGCGTTTTCCCCTTGAAAGGAATGTTTAGTAGCTTGTTCTTGGAAGACGCATCAGCCGACCAAGATTTCAACCAAAGCGCTCTGCGCGCCACAATAGCAAACCCAGAATTCTTAGCCGCTAACCTAGCCAATTGCAAAGTGGCGTCTAGGGTGAAAGAATTAGCCAATTTGAGAGCATTGATTCTGTCCATAATCTCCTCATAAGGAGGAGAATCACTATCGAGCGTCTTTATCAGCTCATCGAACCAGAAACATGCGGCTGTAGCGACAGGGACAATGCATGAAATTGGTTGTAGAAGGTAACCCTGCTGAACAAACATCTTTTTAAGCAAACCTTCTAATTTTTTATCCATAGGATCTTTGAAAGCACAACTATCCTCTATGGGTATAGTGGTGCGTTTGTTTAAAGTGGAAACCGCTCCCTCGACCTTGGGGACTGTCTGCCATAAGTCCTTTCTGGGGTCGACCATAGGAAACAATTTTTTAAATATGGGGGGAGGGACGAAAGGAATACCGGGCCTTTCCCATTCTTTATTAACAATGTCCGCCACCCGCTTGGGTATAGGAAAAGCTTCTGGGAGCCCCGGCACCTCTAGGAACTTGTCCATTTTACATAGTTTCTCTGGGATGACCAACTTTTCACAATCATCCAGAGTGGATAATACCTCCTTAAGCAGAATGCGGAGATGTTCCAACTTAAATTTAAATGCAATCACATCAGGTTCAGCCTGTTGAGAAATGTTCCCTGAATCAGTAATTTCTCCCTCAGACAAAACCTCCCTGGCCCCATCAGACTGGGTTAGGGGCCCTTCAGAGATATTAATATCAGCGTCGTCATGCTCTTCAGTATCTAAAACAGAGCAGCCACGCTTACGCTGACAAGGGTTCATTTTGGCTAAAATGTTTTTGACAGAATTATCCATTACAGCCGTTAATTGTTGCATAGTAAGGAGTATTGGCGCGCTAGATGTACTAGGGGCCTCCTGAGTGGGCAAGACTCGTGTAGACGAAGGAGGGAATGATGCAGTACCATGCTTACTCCCCTCACTTGAGGAATCATCTTGGGCATCATTGTCATTATCACATAAATCACATTTATTTAAATGAATAGGAATTCTGGCTTCCCCACATTCAGAACACAGTCTATCTGGTAGTTCAGACATGTTAAACAGGCATAAACTTGATAACAAAGTACAAAAACGTTTTAAAATAAAACCGTTACTGTCACTTTAAATTTTAAACTGAACACACTTTATTACTGCAATTGCGAAAAAACATGAAGGAATTGTTCAAAATTCACCAAATTTTCACCACAGTGTCTTAAAGCCTTAAAAGTATTGCACACCAAATTTGGAAGCTTTAACCCTTAAAATAACGGAACCGGAGCCGTTTTAAACTTTAACCCCTTTACAGTCCCTGGTATCTGCTTTGCTGAGACCCAACCAAGCCCAAAGGGGAATACGATACCAAATGACGCCTTCAGAAAGTCTTTTCTAAGTATCAGAGCTCCTCTCACATGCGACTGCATGCCATGCCTCTCAAAAACAAGTGCGCCACACCGGCGCGAAAATGAGGCTCTGCTTAAGCTTTGGGAAAGCCCCTAAGGAATAAGGTGTCTAATACAGTGCCTGCCGATATTATTATATCAAAATACCCAGATAAAATGATTCCTCAAGGCTAAATATGTGTTAATAATGAATCGATTTAGCCCAGAAACAGTCTACAGTCTTAATAAGCCCTTGTGAAGCCCTTATTTATGATCGTAATAAACATGGCTTACCGGATCCCATAGGGAAAATGACAGCTTCCAGCATTACATCGTCTTGTTAGAATGTGTCATACCTCAAGCAGCAAGAGACTGCACACTGTTCCCCCAACTGAAGTTAATTGCTCTCAACAGTCCTGTGTGGAACAGCCATGGATTTTAGTGACGGTTGCTAAAATCATTTTCCTCATACAAACAGAAATCTTCATCTCTTTTCTGTTTCTGAGTAAATAGTACATACCAGCACTATTTCAAAATAACAAACTCTTGATTGAATAATAAAAACTACAGTTAAACACTAAAAAACTCTAAGCCATCTCCGTGGAGATGTTGCCTGTACAACGGCAAAGAGAATGACTGGGGTAGGCGGAGCCTAGGAGGGATCATGTGACCAGCTTTGCTGGGCTCTTTGCCATTTCCTGTTGGGGAAGAGAATATCCCACAAGTAAGGATGACGCCGTGGACCGGACACACCTATGTTGGAGAAATTAGACGCGCTAGATGTACTTGGCGTCACTTGAGCGAGAGTTATAGGTTCTGACACATGGGGAGAGTTAGATGGCATAATCTCCCTCTTTTCAGTCAGAGAATCCCCTGGAGATAAATCTTTAAGCGCCATAATATGGTCTTTATAGTTTATAGAAATATCAGTACATTTGGTACACATTCTAAGAGGGGGTTCCACAATGGCTTCCAAACATATTGAACAAGGAGTTTCCTCTATGTCAGACATGTTTAACAGACTAGTAATGAGACAAGCAAGCTTGGAAAACACTTTAATAAAGGTGAAACAGCAATTAAACAAAAAAGTTACTGTGCCTTTAAGAGAAAAAAAACTAGCACTTAAACTGCAAAACAGTGAAAAAATACAGTAAAATCTTTGAAATTTTTACAGTGTGAATAAGGGACTAAAGCAGCATTGCACCCACTTGCAAATGGATGATTAACCCCTTAAGCCCCAAACCGGATTGAAAAACGTTAAAAAAACGTTAAAAATCAATTGAGCACCATGCCACAGCTCTGCTGAGGCTCCTACCTGCCCTTAAATACGATTTTGTGCAGAAATAACCCCTTTGAAATGGTTCTCTGATGCCAGAGGACTCTTCTAGGGAAGCTGGATGTCTCAGTCTGTATTAAAACTGCACAGTTAGAGCGCTGAAATAGGCCCCTCCCACCATGTACTGGATGTCAGGGGGGCCTTAAGAAAATACTCCTAGGAGTATCTGACTAGCCATGTGGAAACTAGGCCCCAAATAAAGACTTATCTCCCTCAGAGAAAAAACGTCCTATTTATTTGAAATCATGTAAACGTTTTGTCACTAAGCAATATGAATATTAACATGAGTATTTCCCTGTTATGTAAGCATGATCCCAGTCGCTATTAAATCACTGCATCAGGCTTACCTCAAATATACAAGGCTCTGTCAGCATTTTCTAGAACTTATTCCTCTCTCAAGAAATACAAATACTGAACATACCTCAAAGCAGGTAATCTGCAGGCCGTTCCCCCAACTGAAGTTTTCCCATATTCATCAGTTATGTGTGAGAACAGCAATGGACCTTAGTTACAAACCGCTAAGATCATCAAATCTCCAGGCAGAATTCTTCTTCTAATTTCTGCCTGAGAGAAAAACAGTACAACGCCGGTACCGTTTAAAAATAACAAACTCTTGATTGAAGGTAAAACTACACTAAGTCACCACATATCTCTTGATACTTCCTTTCTTGTTGAGAGTTGCAAGAGAATGACTGGGAGTGGCAGTTAGGGGAGGAGCTATATAGACAGCTCTGCTGTGGGTGTCCTCTTGCAACTTCCTGTTGGGAAGGAGAATATCCCACAAGTAATGGATGAACCCGTAGACTGGATACACCTTACAAGAGAAAACAAAATTTATGCTTAACTGATAAATTTCTTTCTCTTGTGGTGTATCCAGTCCACGGCCCGCCCTGTCACTTTAAGGCAGGTGTTTTTTATTTTTAAACTACAGTCACCATTGCACCCTATAGTTTCTCCTTTTTTCTTGCTTGTCTTCGGTCGAATGACTGGGGGTGGCAGTTAGGGGAGGAGCTATATAGACAGCTCTGCTGTGGGTGTCCTCTTGCATCTTCCTGTTGGGAAGGAGAATATCCCACAAGTAATGGATGAACCCGTGGACTGGATACACCTTACAAGAGAAAATCTCTTAACTAATGGGGGCCGATTTATGAAAGTGCAGACAGATATGATCTGCTGTAGTGATCATGTCCGCCGCACATCGATAAATGCCGACTCCGTATGTCGGTTGATGCAGAAACAGCTGCATCAAGCTCCATTAATAAGATGAAGACTGGGATATCAGTGAGGTAAGAGGGATTAAAAGATTCCGTAGAATGTTGGGTATATTTGCCTTCTCCTAGTGGCCAGGAGTTAAATCCCAGGAGTAATGGTTTGTGGACTCTCGCTGCCTTATGAATGAAAAGGCAATGTTACTCCAAGTCTTATGTATGCAACATTTCAGTGCCATTAGTTATTTTATGGCACCTATTCACTACAGTTCCAGACTTATTATGAATTACTGAGTAAACCCCACAAAATAATAACTTAAAATTGGTAAGACCGAAAAAGATTTAAACAAAAAATGTTGCAAGCTAAAATAAATTAAATTAGGAGGACCCTGCAGCTAGCACTCTTCGAGAAGAACTGAAAAAGTTTGTGTTTGTTGCGAGCACTATTCCCTCTAAAGTGTGCGCGTGTACAAGTGGGTGTGAGGGTTGGTGTAAGGGTGGGTATGAGGGCTGGTGTGAGGGTGGGTGAAAGAGTTGGTATGAGGGTGGGTGGAGGGTAGTTGAGAGGGTGTAGGTGTGTCTAAGAGAATAAAAGAGAGTGTGTAAGAATGTGAAAGAGAGAGTGTGTGAATGTTACTACCTTAACAACATTTTAAAGTTCCAAATAGAATGAAGAATAAAGTGCCCATACATTTTAGTCACTTGGCCAAAATTTGCATAGGTGGACATGTTTGCACACTTTACTCAAAATAATTACAGAGAACATTGGTTGCGATTAAGCTGTTTGAGCTGCATGTTGTATGTGGAACCCAAGAACTGTACGCCTGTTGGCTGAATGCTCTCTCTGATCTGTATCCATATTACAGAACAACCAAATGGGATGAGTTCATGTTCTAGATGAGCCACTATCCTCTTGCACATGAGCTCTCTAGGTTTCATATAAGTTATGTGTGAGCTTCATGAGCTGCATGCCCATAATGGGTGAGCTAATGTGTGACTCTCTTAGATAAGAGAAAAAAAAGAGAAAAATCTTTTATTAGTCATTAGTACACATAAAGGACCTCATACCGTCTCATACAATCTGGTACACAAGGATAAGGACTTAAATAAATAAATAATAAAAACATTTTTAAGGAAGGTTTATTTGATAAAGGTGCGAGTCATCTACAAATTGTGTGGATTATCCTGGATGGAAGCACTGAAAATAAACTGGGCCACTATGCTAACTTTGCATTAATCTAATAATGGGCAGTTAAAGATTTTATGCAAAATCATCAATATCCAGCCAACTAATGAAACTTAACCAACAGCAAAAGCAAGCAACAAAATAACTGGATTAGATGTAAATGCCCCATAGGTTTGGAAAAGGCCACTATTATCCCTTGAGCAGACGACCTACTTATTAATACCCCAATATCGAGTTAATTAAAGTAGGCAAGGGAATATACTATATATATATATATATATATATATATATATATATGTGTATATATATATATACTATAATAATGATAGGGCAGATAACTCACTACGAGTATCTGATTATTAAGTCATCAATGTCAGACACAAACACTGACGTGCTAAAAACTAAATGAAACAGTATTCTTGATGGGTAATATACATACCTCCTGCTTGCGTTCTGTTTTGAACAGTCTCTGCTGAAGTCTGGGTAAGCAGTTCTGGCCTGCAAAAAAATAAATAAAGTTACTGAGAGTCATCTTAAAAAAAAAAAGAGTCTATTTGCAAGGACATTTACTGCCTACCCTAAGATTGCTGTTATTAAAGAGATACTGAACCCAATTTTTTTCTTTCATGATTCAGATAGAGCATGCAATTTTTAAGCAACTTTCTAATTTACTCCTATTTTCAATTTTTCTTCGTTCTCTTGGTATCTTTATTTGAAAAAGCAGAAAAGCTTACGGCTCAGCCGGCCCATCTTTGGTTAAGCACCTGAGTAGCGCTTGCTGATTACATATACATATTTACAATATAGCACTTTCCAGTCAAACACCTTGTCATATACCCTTTTTTTAACCCTTATAAAATATATGAATTTTTAAATGAATATTTTTTTATCAGATAGTGTATATATTGTTACTTTATTTTAATTTATGTTGTGTTTAGTATACATTTTTTTTTTTAACCCTTACACTTGCGAGGTCTTCACTCATACTAACGCAATGAGTGCAAAGTTTTGCACCTGTTTACTTTCAACGTGTAATACAAGCGGAGGTTAGTGTGGTTGCAATATTGCTTATTGAGACCCATGCTAACTTTAGCGTGCCACTTGTAATCTACCCTATATATGAAATTAATAGAAATGCACAAAGTACAATCCATATATAAAAAAGAGAAACTATAAAATGCAAATCTTTTGATTCAGGGATGCCCATTAAGAGCATGACAGCACACACAGAGCGTTGTTCTGCTCACTATTCAATAACATTATATATATATTTTAGGGTTGCACGGTTAATCGCGGATGCGATTTTAAACTGCGATTAATTGCCACGGATTTAAAACCGTGAGAGTATGCAATTTTTAGCCCGTTCTATTTGACGTCAGCTATGACGAACAGGAGGGCCGCCGACTTGCCGTGTCCGCCTTGCGTCATTGAGCCGACATTCCGGAGAGCGCTGTGGCTGATGCGGGTTACAGGGAGGGGGGGGCGACTTACCGGGGAGCACTGTGGCTGATGCAGGTTACAGGGAGCGGGGTCGACATACCGGGGAGCGATGTGACTGATGCAGGTTACAGGGAGGGGGAATGCACTGTGGCTGATGCGGGTTACAGGGAGGGGGGTGCGCTGGGACTTATGTGGGCTGGGGGCTGATGGTGGTTACAGGTGGTGCTTATGATGTTAAAGGGGGTGCTTATTGGGGGTTACAGTGGGAGCGGATAGGACATTTGTAGCTTACAGAGGGAGGCTTATGGGAGTTACAGGGGGTGCGGGGTTACAGTGGGAGCTGATGGGTCTTATGTAGGTTACAGAGGGTGCGGGGTTACAGGGGGGTGCTGATGTGAAAAAAAATTGCGCTCCCCCCCAATATCGCCCAGCCCTAATATATATATATATATATATATATATATATATATATATATATAGAAAATGTGTTCAATAAAAGCTGTTTTTCTGTTAAAGGGACATTGTGAAATAAACTTTTCAAAGTTACAAGCCTTGCCATGTGTTATCGTGCTTAGATGGCACCACAACATTTTTAGATGGGCTGTTATAGAATATTGAGCAGAACAATGCTCTGTGTATGTATGTTTATATATATATATATATATACCTGTATATATATATATATATATATATATATATATATACATATACATACATACACACACAAATACACACATTTGTACTCTACCAAATATATAAAATACATTATTTTTCTAAAGAAGGTAGATATATGCTGCACTTACTTTTTAATCACAAACTTGATTCTATTGCCAACCTGAATAATTTTCTCCAGTCTGGGAATCCCATACCAGGATGGACTGCGAAAAGGAATGTTGTCTGGCAGCCCCTCTACATACATATCATTAGGGTTTGCCTCAAATTTCTGGTAAGGGACAGCCATGGGCTCAGTTTTCCCCAAAGCTTCCGCTGCAGAACACAGAAAAAGCTTAATAAACCTAAATATCTGAATGTGCACAAACTTTCACTAAAGCTTTGAAAAAGATAAATGGCAGCAAAAATGCATAATATTCTTATGTATGATCCATTTTAACAGGAAAGCTGATAACACATCAGTGGTCAGTAAAATGGAGGGAAACATATTCCAAAATAAAATACAATGTAAAGTTAAAAACTTACCAAACTTTTTACTAAATAGTTGGTCAACGATTTTCCTTAGTTTAGTTATTCTGGCATACCATTCTTCTTTCACTTTTTGGGGGAAACAAAATATATGTTTGTTAGTTTTTTACCACAATAATTGAGAATGATTAAATGATAGAAAAGTGGCAAAAAACAAAACAATAAATCAAATAAAAATAAAGGAATGTCCAGATCTTGGTGTATAACTTAGTTAACTCTTACCAGGTAAGGCTGCCTTATCTCAGAAAACTGCCCCCCAAACCACCTTAAAGGAAACCTCCCCTAGATGGTAGCCTATATCTTAATGAATTGCCATATCAGGATAAATGTTTATGGGATCCTGATGAGTGTTAACTAGGATATGAACCATGCTATAGATATTTATGTATATTGGATTAATATTTTATTTATCTTGGCTCACCTAGGTAACACTTAGCTGGTAACATAAGTATAAAGCAATGCAAAAAAATGGGTATGAAAAAGAAACAAAAACAAATAAATATACTGGAAAATACAAACACTTATTTAAATTATAACTAAGTTAAGAAATGTCCCCCACATTTTGAGCCAGCTAAATGATAACAATATTGTTTGTAGTGAGCATTCCAAACGCCTAGCAAATTTCAGGAAGTGGTTTTTATAGTTCTACATCTCAGGATGTTGAGACTGCCTGTGTACAATAGGCCCTGAGGCCATTGAAATATGCAAATTCTTGATAGAGAAACTCTTTAAGGTTCAATTGACATGATAAAATAGGCTTCTGACAACTTCTAGCCTATAAAGGGCCTACCATTCAAGGTTTTCTTGGATAGACAACACGTTTATAGATGAATGGAAGTGCAAGTACAAGGAAACCCATTTTCATTGTCAGAAATCAAAAAGATACTTTACTAAATAAATGAGCATCTGCACCAGAGTAAAAATCCAAAAAAACATAATTTATGCTTACCTGATAAATTTATTTCTCTTGTAGTGTGTTCAGTCCACGGGTCATCCATTACTTATGGGATATATTCTCCTTCCCAACAGGAAGTTGCAAGAGGATCACCCAAGCAGAGCTGCTATATAGCTCCTCCCCTCACATGTCATATCCAGTCATTCGACCGAAACAAGACGAGAAAGGAGAAACTATAGGGTGCAGTGGTGACTGGAGTTATAATTTAAAATTTAGAACCTGCCTCAAAAAAGACAGGGCGGGCCGTGGACTGAACACACTACAAGAGAAATAAATTTATCAGGTAAGCATGAATTATGTTTTCTCTTGTTAAGTGTGTTCAGTCCACGGGTCATCCATTACTTATGGGATACCAATACCAAAGCTAAAGTACACGGATGATGGGAGGGACAAGGCAGGAACATTAAACAGAAGGAACCACTGCCTGTAGAACCTTTCTCCCAAAAACAGCCTCCGAAGAAGCAAAAGTGTCAAATTTGGAAAAAGTATGAAGTGAAGACCAAGTTGCAGCCTTGCAAATCTGTTCAACAGAGGCCTCATTCTTAAAGGCCCAGGTGGAAGCCACAGCTCTAGTGGAATGAGCTGTAATTCTTTCAGGAGGCTGCTGTCCAGCAGTCTCATAGGCTAAACGTATTATGCTACGAAGCCAAAAAGAGAGAGAGGTAGCCGAAGCCTTTTGACCTCTCCTCTGTCCAGAGTAAACGACAAACAGAGAAGAAGTTTGCCGAAAATCTTTAGTTGCCTGTAAGTAGAACTTCAGGGCACGGACCATGTCTAGATTATGCAAAAGACGTTCCTTCTTTGAAGAAGGATTAGGACATAATGATGGAACAACAATCTCTTGATTGATATTCCTGTTGGAAACAATCTTAGGTAAAAACCCAGGTTTAGTACGCAGGACTACCTTGTCTGAATGAAAGATCAGATAAGGAGAATCACAATGTAAGGCAGATAACTCAGAGACTCTTCGAGCCGAGGAAATAGCCATCAAAAACAGAACTTTCCAAGATAAATGCTTAATATCAATGGAATGAAGGGGTTCAAACGGAACACCCTGAAGAACTTTAAGAACCAAGTTTAAGCTCCACGGAGGAGCAACAGCTTTAAACACAGGCTTAATCCTAGCCAAAGCCTGACAAAAAGCCTGGACGTCTGGATTCTCTGCCAGACGCTTGTGTAAAATAATAGACAGAGCAGAAATCTGTCCCTTTAGCGAACTAGCGGATAAACCCTTTTCTAAACCCTCTTGTAGAAAAGACAATATCCTAGGAATCCTAACCTTACTCCATGAGTAACTCTTGGATTCACACCAATATAAATATTTACGCCATATCTTATGGTAAATTTTTCTGGTCACAGGTTTCCGAGCCTGTATTAACGTATCAATAACCGACTCCGAGAAACCACGCTTCGATAGAATCAAGCGTTCAAGCTCCATGCAGTCAGCCTCAGAGAAATTAGGTTTGGATGGTTGAAAGGACCCTGAATTAGAAGGTCCTGCCTCAGAGGCAGAGACCATGGTGGACAGGACGACATGTCCACTAGGTCTGCATACCAGGTCCTGCGTGGCCACGCAGGCGCTATCAGAATCACTGATGCTCTCTCCTGTTTGATCTTGGCAATCAGTCGAGGCAGAAGCGGAAAAGGTGGAAACACATAAGCCATGTTGAAAACCCAAGGGGCTGCTAGTGCATCTACCAGCACCGCTCCCGGGTCCCTGGACCTGGATCCGTAGCACGGAAGCTTGGCGTTCTGGCGAGATGCCATGAGATCCAGTTCCGGTTTGCCCCAACGAAGAATCAGTTGAGCAAATATCTCCGGATGAAGTTCCCACTCCCCCGGATGAAAAGTCTGGCGACTTAGAAAGTCCGCCTCCCAGTTCTCCACGCCTGGGATGTAGATCGCTGACAGGTGGCAAGAGTGAGACTCTGCCCAGCGAATTATCTTTGAGACTTCTAACATCGCTAGGGAACTCCTGGTTCCTCCTTGATGATTGATGTAAGCTACAGTCGTGATGTTGTCCGACTGAAACCTGATGAACCTCAGTGTTGCTAACTGAGGCCAAGCTAGGAGAGCATTGAATATTGCTCTTAATTCCAGAATGTTTATTGGAAGGAGTTTCTTCTCCTGAGTCCACGATCCCTGAGCCTTTAGGGAGTTCCAGACTGCGCCCCAGCCTAGTAGGCTGGCATCTGTTGTTACAATCGTCCAATCTGGTCTGCGAAAGGTCATTCCTTTGGACAGATGAACCCGAGACAACCACCAGAGAAGAGAATCCCTGGTCTCCTGGTCCAGATACAGTAAAGGGGACAGATCTGAGTAATCCCCATTCCACTGACTTAGCATGCATAATTGCAGCGGTCTGAGATGCAGGCGCGCAAATGGCACTATGTCCATTGCCGCGACCATTAAGCTGATTACTTCCATGCACTGAGCTACTGATGGGCTTGGAATGGAATGAAGGACACGGCAAGCATTTAGAAGTTTTGATAACCTGGACTCCGTCAGGTAAATCTTCATCTCTACCGAATCTATAAGAGTCCCTAGGAAAGGGACCCTTGTGAGTGGAAACAGAGAACTCTTTTCCATGTTCACTTTCCACCCATGCGACCTCAGAAATGCTAGAACTATCTCTGTATGAGATTTTGCATTTTGAAAACTTGACCCTTGTATCAGAATGTCGTCTAGGTACGGAGCCACCGCTATGCCTCGCGGTCTTAGTACCGCCAGAATTGAACCCAGAATCTTTGTAAAAATTCTCTGAGCCGTAGCTAACCCAAAGGGAAGAGCTACAAACTGGTAATGCCTTTCTAGAAAGGCAAACCTTAGGTACCGATAATGATCTTTGTGAATCGGTATGTGAAGGTAGGCATCCTTTAAGTCCACTGTGGTCATATATTGACCCTCTTGGATCATGGGTAGGATGGTCCGAATGGTTTCCATCTTGAATGATGGAACCCTTAGGAATTTGTTTAAGATTTTTAAGTCTAAGATTGGTCTGAAGGTTCCCTCTTTTTTGGGAACCACAAACAGATTTGAGTAAAACCCTTGCCCTTGTTCCGTTCGCGGAACTGGGTGGATCACTCCCATCACTAAGAGGTCTTGTACACATTGTAGAAATGCCTCTTTCTTTACTAGGTTTGTTGATAACCTTGACAGATGAAACCTCCCTTGTGGAGGAGAAGTTTTGAAATCCAGAAGGTATCCCTGAGATATAATCTCCAACGTCCAGGGATCCTGTACATCTCTTGCCCAGGCCTGGGCGAAGAGAGAAAGTCTGCCCCCCACTAGATCCGTCTCCGGAAAGGGGGCCCTGTCTTCATGCTGTCTTAGGGGCGGAAGTAGGCTTTCTGGCCTGCTTGCCCATGTTCCATGACTGGTTGCCTTTCCAGCCTTGCCTGTAACGAGCAGTAGTTCCTTCCTGTTTTGGAGCGGAGGAAGTTGATGCTGCTCCTGCCTTGAAATTACGAAAGACACGAAAATTAGACTGTTTGGCCTTTGATTTGGCCCTGTCCTGAGGAAGGGTGTGGCTGTTACTTCCAGTAATGTCAGCAATAATTTCCTTCAAGCCGGGCCCGAATAAGGTCTGCCCTTTGAAAGGAATATTCAGTAGTTTAGATTTAGAAGTTACATCTGCTGACCAGGATTTAAGCCATAGCGCTCTGCGCGCCTGTATGGCGAATCCGGAATTCTTAGCTGTAAGTTTGGTTAAATGCACTACGGCATCCGAAACAAACGCATTAGCTAGCTTAAGCGTTCTAAGCTTGCTCAAAGTCTCATCCAATGGTGCTGTGCGAATCGCCTCTTCCAGAGACTCAAACCAGAATGCCGCTGCAGCAGTGACAGGCGCAATGCATGCAAGAGGCTGTAATATAAAACCTTGTTGAACAAACATTTTCTTAAGGTAACCCTCTAATTTTTTTATCCATTGGATCTGAGAAAGCACAACTATCCTCCACCGGGATAGTGGTACGCTTGGCTAAAGTAGAAACTGCTCCCTCCACCTTAGGGACCGTCTGCCATAAATCTCGTGTGGCGGAGTTTATAGGGAACATTTTTCTAAATATCGGAGGAGGGGAAAAGGGCACACCAGGTCTATCCCACTCCTTGCTAATAATTTCTGTAAGCCTTTTTGGTATAGGAAAAACGTCAGTACACACCGGTACCGCATAGTATTTATCCAGCCTACATAATTTCTCTGGGATTGCCACAGTGTCACAATCATTCAGAGCCGCTAACACCTCCCCTAGCAACACGCGGAGGTTCTCAAGCTTAAATTTAAAATTTGAAATTTCTGAATCCGGTCTCCCCGAATCAGAACCGTCACCCACAGAATGAAGCTCTCTGTTCTGCAAATTGTGACGCAGTATCAGACATGGCTCTCGTGTCATCTGCGCGCTCTGTCCTTAACCCAGAGCTATCGCGCTTGCCTCTTAACTCGGGCATATTGTATAATACTTCTTTCATAACATTAGCCATATCATGTAAAGTGATTTGTAAGTGCCTTGATGTACTTGGCGCCTCAATCTCACGCACCTCCCGAGCGGGAGACGAAGGTACTGACACGTGAGGAGAGTTAGACGGCATAACTTCCCCCTCGTTGTCTGGTGATAATTTCTTTATCGGTACAGATTGACTTTTATTCAAAGTAATATCAATACAATTGGTACACATATTTCTATTGGGCTCCACATCGGCTTTTGAACATAATGAACAAGCAGATTCCTCTGTATCAGACATGTTTAAACAGAATAGCAATGAAGCTAGCAAGCTTGGAAATTACTTTCAATAAGTTTACAAGCAATATAAAAAAAAACGCTGCAGCGCTTTTAAAAAACACAGTTGAATAACAAAGAACTAATTCAGTTATAATCAACAATTCTTAACGGTAAATGTATTAATTAGCAGAGGATTGCACCCATTAGCAAAAGGATGATTAACCCCTCAATAGCCAAAAACGGATATCAAATTAAGATTTAACGCTTTTATCACAGTCAAACACACTGTCACAGGTCTGCTGTGACTGATTACCTCCCTCAAAAACGAATTTTGAAGACCCCTGAGCTCTATAGAGACGTCCTGCATCAAGGAGGAAGAAGCAGGAAGACTGTGCTAGAATTTTAACTGCGCAACAAGGCGCTAAAAAAAGGCCCCTCCCACTCATATTAAAACAGTGGGAGACCTGATATAACGGTTTCTATGCAGAAAAACAGAATTTATGTTTGCCTGATAAATTGCTTTCTCCAACGGTGTGTCCGGTCCACGGCGTCATCCTTACTTGTGGGATATTCTCTTCCCCAACAGGAAATGGCAAAGAGCCCAGCAAAGCTGGTCACATGATCCCTCCTAGGCTCCGCCTTCCCCAGTCATTCGACCGACGTAAAGGAGGAATATTTGCATAGGAGAAATCATATGATACCGTGGTGACTGTAGTTAAAGAAAATAAATTATCAGACCTGATTAAAAAACCAGGGCGGGCCGTGGACCGGACACACCGTTGGAGAAAGCAATTTATCAGGCAAACATAAATTCTGTTTTCTCCAACATAGGTGTGTCCGGTCCACGGCGTCATCCTTACTTGTGGGAACCAATACCAAAGCTTTAGGACACGGATGAAGGGAGGGAGCAAATCAGGTCACCTAGATGGAAGGCACCACGGCTTGCAAAACCTTTCTCCCAAAAATAGCCTCAGAAGAAGCAAAAGTATCAAATTTGTAAAATTTAGTAAAAGTGTGCAGTGAAGACCAAGTCGCTGCCTTACATATCTGATCAACAGAAGCCTCGTTCTTGAAGGCCCATGTGGAAGCCACAGCCCTAGTGGAATGAGCTGTGATTCTTTCAGGAGGCTGCCGTCCGGCAGTCTCGTAAGCCAATCTGATGATGCTTTTAAGCCAAAAAGAGAGAGAGGTAGAAGTTGCTTTTTGACCTCTCCTTTTACCAGAATAAACAACAAACAAGGAAGATGTTTGTCTAAAATCCTTTGTAGCATCTAAATAGAATTTTAGAGCACGAACTACATCCAAATTGTGCAACAAACGTTCCTTCTTTGAAACTGGATTCGGACACAAAGAAGGCACGACTATCTCCTGGTTAATGTTTTTGTTAGAAACAACTTTCGGAAGAAAACCAGGTTTAGTACGCAAAACCACCTTATCTGCATGGAACACCAGATAAGGAGGAGAACACTGCAGAGCAGATAATTCTGAAACTCTTCTAGCAGAAGAAATTGCAACCAAAAACAAAACTTTCCAAGATAATAACTTAATATCAACGGAATGTAAGGGTTCAAACGGAACCCCCTGAAGAACTGAAAGAACTAAATTGAGACTCCAAGGAGGAGTCAAAGGTTTGTAAACAGGCTTGATTCTAACCAGAGCCTGAACAAAGGCTTGAACATCTGGCACAGCTGCCAGCTTTTTGTGAAGTAACACAGACAAGGCAGAAATCTGTCCCTTCAGAGAACTTGCAGATAATCCTTTCTCCAAACCTTCTTGAAGAAAGGATAGAATCTTAGGAATTTTTATCTTGTCCCAAGGGAATCCTTTAGATTCACACCAACAGATATATTTTTTCCATATTTTGTGGTAGATTTTTCTAGTTACAGGCTTTCTAGCCTGAACAAGAGTATCAATGACAGAATCTGAGAACCCTCGCTTTGATAAGATCAAGCGTTCAATCTCCAAGCAGTCAGTTGGAGTGAGCCCAGATTCGGATGTTCGAACGGACCTTGAACAAGAAGGTCTCGTCTCAAAGGTAGCTTCCATGGTGGAGCCGATGACATATTCACCAGGTCTGCATACCAAGTCCTGCGTGGCCACGCAGGAGCTATCAAGATCACCGATGCCCTCTCCTGATTGATCCTGGCTACCAGCCTGGGGATGAGAGGAAACGGCGGGAATACATAAGCTAGTTTGAAGGTCCAAGGTGCTACTAGTGCATCTACTAGAGTCGCCTTGGGATCCCTGGATCTGGACCCGTAGCAAGGAACCTTGAAGTTCTGACGAGAGGCCATCAGATCCATGTCTGGAATTCCCCACAATTGAGTAATTTGGGCAAAGATTTCCGGATGGAGTTCCCACTCCCCCGGATGAAATGTCTGACGACTCAGAAAATCCGCTTCCCAATTTTCCACTCCTGGGATGTGGATTGCAGACAAGTGGCAGGAGTGAGCCTCCGCCCATTGAATGATTTTGGTCACTTCTTCCATCGCCAGGGAACTCCTTGTTCCCCCCTGATGGTTGATGTACGCAACAGTCGTCATGTTGTCTGATTGAAACCGTATGAATTTGGCCTTTGCTAGCTGAGGCCAAGCCTTGAGAGCATTGAGAGCATTGAATATCGCTCTCAGTTCCAGAATATTTATCGGGAGAAGAGATTCTTCCCGAGACCAAAGACCCTGAGCTTTCAGGGGTCCCCAGACCGCGCCCCAGCCCAACCGACTGGCGTCGGTCGTGACAATGACCCACTCTGGTCTGCGGAAGCTCATCCCCTGTGACAGGTTGTCCAGGGACAGCCACCAACGGAGTGAATCTCTGGTCCTCTGATCTACTTGTATCGTCGGAGATGCACAGTTGTAATGGTCTTAGATGAATTTGCGCAAAAGGAACTATGTCCATTGCCGCTACCATCAAACCTATTACTTCCATGCACTGCGCTATGGAAGGAAGAGGAACAGAATGAAGTATTTGACAAGAGTTTAGAAGTTTTGATTTTCTGGCCTCTGTCAGAAAGATCCTCATTTCTAAGGAGTCTATTACTGTTCCCAAGAAGGGAACCCTTGTTGATGGAGATAGAGAACTTTTTTCTACGTTCACTTTCCACCCGTGAGATCTGAGAAAGGCCAGGACAATGTCCGTGTGAGCCTTTGCTTGTGGAAGGGACGACGCTTGAATCAGTATGTCGTCCAAGTAAGGTACTACTGCAATGCCCCTTGGTCTTAGCACCGCTAGAAGGGACCCTAGTACCTTTGTGAAAATTCTTGGAGCAGTGGCTAATCCGAACGGAAGTGCCACAAACTGGTAATGCTTGTCCAGAAATGCGAACCTTAGGAACCGATGATGTTCCTTGTGGATAGGAATATGTAGATACGCATCCTTTAAATCCACCGTGGTCATGAATTGACCTTCCTGGATGGAAGGAAGAATTGTTCGAATGGTTTCCATTTTGAACGATGGAACCTTGAGAAACTTGTTTAGGATCTTGAGATCTAAGATTGGTCTGAATGTTCCCTCTTTTTTGGGAACTACGAACAGATTGGAGTAGAACCCCATCCCTTGTTCTCCTAATGGAACAGGATGAATCACTCCCATTTTTAACAGGTCTTCTACACAATGTAAGAATGCCTGTTTTTTTATGTGGTCTGAAGACAATTGAGACCTGTGGAACCTCCCCCTTGGGGGAAGCCCCTTGAATTCCAGAAGATAACCTTGGGAGACTATTTCTAGCGCCCAAGGATCCAGAACATCTCTTGCCCAAGCCTGAGCGAAGAGAGAGAGTCTGCCCCCCACCAGATCCGGTCCCGGATCGGGGGCCAACATCTCATGCTGTCTTGGTAGCAGTGGCAGGTTTCTTGGCCTGCTTACCTTTGTTCCAGCCTTGCATTGGCCTCCAGGCTGGCTTGGCTTGAGAAGTATTACCCTCTTGCTTAGAGGACGTAGCACTTGGGGCTGGTCCGTTTCTGCGAAAGGGACGAAAATTAGGTTTATTTTTGGCCTTGAAAGACCTATCCTGAGGAAGGGCGTGGCCCTTGCCCCCAGTGATATCAGAAATAATCTCTTTCAAGTCAGGGCCAAACAGCGTTTTCCCCTTGAAAGGAATGTTAAGCAATTTGTTCTTGGAAGACGCATCAGCTGACCAAGATTTTAGCCAAAGCGCTCTGCGCGCCACAATAGCAAACCCAGAATTTTTCGCCGCTAATCTAGCCAATTGCAAAGTGGCGTCTAGGGTGAAAGAGTTAGCCAATTTGAGAGCATGAATTCTGTCCAAAATCTCCTCATAAGAAGAATCTTTATTGAGCGCCTTTTCTAGTTCATCGAACCAGAAACACGCCGCTGTAGTGACAGGAACAATGCATGAAATTGGTTGTAGAAGGTAACCTTGCTGAACAAACATCTTTTTAAGCAAACCCTCTAATTTTTTATCCATAGGATCTTTGAAAGCACAACTATCTTCTATGGGTATAGTGGTGCGTTTGTTTAGAGTAGAAACCGCCCCCTCGACCTTGGGGACTGTCTGCCATAAGTCCTTTCTGGGGTCGACCATAGGAAACAATTTCTTAAATATAGGGGGAGGGACGAAAGGTATGCCGGGCCTTTCCCATTCTTTATTTACAATGTCCGCCACCCGCTTGGGTATAGGAAAAGCTTTGGGGGGCCCCGGGACCTCTAGGAACTTGTCCATTTTACATAATTTCTCTGGAATGACCAAATTCTCACAATCATCCAGAGTAGATAACACCTCCTTAAGCAGGGCGCGGAGATGTTCCAATTTAAATTTAAATGTAATCACATCAGGTTCAGCTTGTTGAGAAATTTTCCCTGAATCTGAAATTTCTCCCTCAGACAAAACCTCCCTGGCCCCCTCAGACTGGTGTAGGGGCACTTCAGAACCAATATCATCAGCGTCCTCATGCTCTTCAGTATTTTCTAAAACAGAGCAGTCGCGCTTTCGCTGATAAGTGGGCATTTTGGCTAAAATGTTTTTGATAGAATTATCCATTACAGCCGTTAATTGTTGCATAGTAAGGAGTATTGGCGCACTAGATGTACTAGGGGCCTCCTGTGTGGGCAAGACTGGTGTAGACGAAGGAGGGGATGATGCAGTACCATGCTTACTCCCCTCACTTGAGGAATCATCTTGGGCATCATTTTCTCTAAATTTTGTGTCACATAAATCACATCTATTTAAATGAGAAGGAACCTTGGCTTCCCCACATACAGAACACAGTCTATCTGGTAGTTCAGACATGTTAAACAGGCATAAACTTGATAACAAAGTACAAAAAACGTTTTAAAATAAAACCGTTACTGTCACTTTAAATTTTAAACTGAACACACTTTATTACTGCAAATGTGAAAAAGTATGAAGGAATTGTTCAAAATTCACCAAAATTTCACCACAGTGTCTTAAAGCCTTAAAAGTATTGCACACCAAATTTGAAAGCTTTAACTCTTAAAATAACGGAACCGGAGCCGTTTTTATATTTAACCCCTTTACAGTCCCTGGTATCTGCTTTGCTGAGACCCAACCAAGCCCAAAGGGGAATACGATACCAAATGACGCCTTCAGAAAGTCTTTTCTATGTATCAGAGCTCCTCACACATGCATCTGCATGTCATGCTTCCCAAAAACAAGTGCGCAATAGAGGCGCGAAAATGAGGCTCTGCCTATGATTAGGGAAAGCCCCTAGAGAATAAGGTGTCCAATACAGTGCCTGACGGTTATTTTACATAATTCCCAAGAATAAAATAATTCATCAAAGCTATGAAGTATAAAATATGCTTATATATCAATCGTTTTAGCCCAGAAAATGTCTACAGTCTTAAAAGCCCTTGTGAAGCCTTTTTTTCTTATGTAATAAAAATGGCTTACCGGATCCCATAGGGAAAATGACAGCTTCCAGCATTACATCGTCTTGTTAGAAATGTGTCATACCTCAAGCAGCAAAAGTCTGCTCACTGTTTCCCCCAACTGAAGTTAATTCCTCTCAACAGTCCTGTGTGGAAACAGCCATCGATTTTAGTAACGGTTGCTAAAATCATTTTCCTCTTACAAACAGAAATCTTCATCTCTTTTCTGTTTCAGAGTAAATAGTACATACCAGCACTATTTTAAAATAACAAACTCTTGATTGAATAATAAAAACTACAGTTAAACACCAAAAAACTCTAAGCCATCTCCGTGGAGATGTTGCCTGTACAACGGCAAAGAGAATGACTGGGGAAGGCGGAGCCTAGGAGGGATCATGTGACCAGCTTTGCTGGGCTCTTTGCCATTTCCTGTTGGGGAAGAGAATATCCCACAAGTAAGGATGACGCCGTGGACCGGACACACCTATGTTGGAGAAAATACGTTAGCCATGTGGAAAAAAATCATGCCCAAAAGGATTTATCACCAAAAGTACCTCACAAAACGAATAACATGCCAGTAAACGTTTTAAAAACAAACTTTTTCAATGTCATGCAAAGTTATCACTAAGCCTGCTACCAGTCGCTTCTACTGCAGATAAGGCTTGAGCATTATTTGAGTATTAACAGTATTTTCTCAGTCAAATTCTAGTCCCTAGAAAATAACTCGACTGCGCATACATTTATCAGCCTGATACCAGTCGCTACTACTGCATTTAAGGCTGTACTTACATCATATGGGTAACAGCAGTGTTTTCTTAGTCAATTCCATTCCCAGAAAATATTGTACTGCACATACCTCATTTGCGGGGGACCCCGCATGCTATTCCCATTTTCTGAAGTTACCCCACTCCTCAGAATGTCGAGAACAGCCAGTGGATCTTAGTTACGCCTGCTAAAATCATAGAAAACGCAGGCAGATTCTTCTTCCAAATACTGCCTGAGATAGAAAAACAGCAAACTCCGGTGCCATTTAAAATAACAAACTTTTGATTGAAGAATAATTAAGTAAAAACTCCAACTCCTCTCGCGACCTCCTTCTTTGTTGAGGGTTGCAAGAGAATGACTGGGTATGACATGTGAGGGGAGGAGCTATATAGCAGCTCTGCTTGGGTGATCCTCTTGCAACTTCCTGTTGGGAAGGAGAATATATCCCATAAGTAATGGATGACCCGTGGACTGAACACACTTAACAAGAGAAAGGATTAATTAATCAATCTTTTTGAAAAGCACAAGACTTAAAACACTGGTCTATTAGAGGCTCTTGAGCCCATATTATTTCAAGATTGGTTGAAATAGTAGACACTTGAACCTTCAGAGTACTGAAACCCAAACACTGAAAGTCAAACTCAATTACTAAAACCCATAATTTAAAAATAGAATCAGTAATATCTAACTGAAGTAACCAGGACCACTCAAAACAAACTCCACCAACTTCAACTTCTATGGATCTGAATAGAATACTGAAATCATCCAAAGTAGTACTATTGCTACCTAACTGAGTAATAAGTACAAGGCCTCCTAGTCAAAACAGATAGACTTGCGATGAATGTTGACTGTACCATTCAGAACTCAGAATAATACAGCTAGGAGAAAAACATATATTGGTCTGAAGTTCCACATCTGAAAGAAAGCTTCCACCCCATTAACTGAAGTGATGGAAATATGCTGAAGAACTAGAATACTTATTGATTCTTTATGAATGCTATCAAATAATGATCTAGATCAGTGTTTTTCAACCAGTGTGCCGTGAGAGATCCTCAGGTGTGCCGCGGCAGACTGACAACAGTGCGGGGGTGTCCCTCTTTCAAATTTTGAAATATTGGGAGGTATGTGACAGGCTCATCAGGCATCATTTACAACCATGACATTGACATTCATTCACAGACAATCATTATGAATATATACTGTATTAGGCTACAATGTGTGATTTTGTAAAATTTTGGGATGGTGGTGTGCCGCAGGATTTTTTAATGTAAAATAGTGTGCCACGGCAAAAAAAAGGTTGAAAATCACTGATCTAGATAACATAGCTGGTTTATTATATTTTTGAACACATCCTTGTGGAGCTTTGTGGAACGTTGTTTAGAAAATCTAATTCATAATAAAAGCTGCTGGCAGCTGAACTGCTGTTAGACTGTTAACATAATTCTGAACCCAAAGAAATATTGGACTGACTACTACTGCTGGACTTTTTGTTACCTGTTGAAAACAAATGTACGGCATTGCTGTTTAGTTGCCCAAAAGTTTTTTACATATTGTCTTTGAAAGATCTCCTGAAAAATGCATAATGTCAAGGTGATTGCTTTCACCTCTGATATGTTTAAAGATAGACTCTTCTGTTCCCTGCATGCAATGTACTTGAAGGGTCATTTCCAAGCCATGCTTGCTGGAATCTGTCTTTAAGGGGCAGTGTAGTCAAAATTATTAAGCTTTCGTGATTCAGATAAGGCATGCAATTTTAGGTAGGATAATATGCTAATTTTTTTATTCTTGAAGGCTGCCACTTATCTCAGTGCAGTTAACATTGTGCTCACTCATGTGGAGTTATTTATGAGTCAGTACTAATTGGCTAAAATCAGTCAAAAGAACTTAAATGAGGGGGCAGTCTGCAGAGGATTAGATACAAGGTAATTACAGATGTTAAAAGTATATTAATATGGGGGCGGAGCCAACTGCAGAGCTGGTCGGACGTGTTCTGGTGCAGCTCCCGGGCCCAGGATCCTAATCTAGGGTTTTTTCACATCCCACAGTAACTCTTTCATAACCAAAACTGAAGTGGATAGACCCAAGAGCTGGTATGTTAATGTTATGGACTGTTAGGGGCCCGGTGAGTCTGTACTAGCCCGCCACTACTCTCTAATAGTATAGAGCAGGGAGAGAGAACCGCCATCTTGAGGACGCCACATTTTACTCGCAGGCCTCTTGCCGCCTAATTAATTCTGAGGAAGCTGGAAATTCACTTCTCCTCAAGGTTGCCCTGCCTAGCTTGCATTATGCAGACCTCGTCCCACTTCCTTGAGGAGCTGAGGCACTTACTCGACACCCACCACGCCAGCTTGGCAGACATGCTGTACGTAGCACCTGGTAGTAATGGCGGCTATCAGTCCCGACATCCTAACCTCATTGAGCCTCTTTCTTCAGAACGGATGGGGAGTGGTGCTGCGGGGCCCCGGTGCTTACCCCCCGTCTGTAGAATATCTATGGAGGAACGAGGTGATGGCACAAGAAGGGAGGACACCTACACTGTTATGGCCACAGGCCAAACCTGGCAAGAGGGAGAGCACTCGTTAGCTATAACCGCTGCCAAGATTCACGCCGCGACAATGGTCACACAGCAGATCACAGAGCCGAGTCAGCAGAGCCCTGCGCAAAGATGGGGAGTGATAGCCCGACAGCATCTATGCTTGTACCCTGCTCCCGAACCCTCCTCTTTTAGTGGTGGCCCGAGAATGGCCTCAGAATTTACGCTGAAGAGTGCCCTGCAGATAACTTTTCCACGTACCCCTGTAGAAACATCTAATGAACCCAGGCACAACACTAGCAGGGTAAAACTCCTCTACTCACTTTCACCGGTAGACTTGCCTTCTGAGCCGCCGCAATTGCCGGAAGGCTCAGAGGGGACAGTAAAAACTAATGTGGCTACGGTAAACTTGCAGCAACTTCTAAAAATACTCCGACTAAAGACCGGAGTCGGATAGATCTCCAGCTCCTCACCTGGCCTACTTGCTGATGAAAGTGCCAAGCATTGTTGCGATTCCAGATTTTTTGTTTGTTTGGGGTTTGCATTGGGTCTGCATGTTGTGCCATATGTGGGTTTCTGTTGTGGCCATGCTTTCAAGCGTTGAACTGAATACTTGGTAGTGATCTAGAGACAGTATTCCTTTGTAGAACACTGACTATTTGGGACACATATAACATTTGTTAAAGGACAAAAAGCTGGGGTAGGATAAATCTCCTGCTCTTGGACATTAGAGCGCAGCTATGTCCTTCATAACATCACATAGTCTGATCTCATGCTGGTTAGAAATGTTTTCATCAAAGGGTTATAGGCTGTTTATATTTTCTTATATGTTTTTACTATTGCATTTCATTTTCTATTTAAAAATTGCTTACATTATAAGCAATAACTGTTTTGGATGTTTATACTATGACATTGTGAGTAAGTAGGCTGAGTTTGATAAGATAGACATATGAGATCAGCTTCCCAGCCGCATGACACTGTTAGTTTGCATGCCAAAAGTGGTTTAAACATAATGTTTTATTGATAAGATTGCATCTCTTTAGTTTCAACGCTAGAAAACAAGGAAAAATGAAGTGAAAGTTTTTTGTTTGTCTTTTCCCCTCTAAGCAATTTATTTCTATTTTCCCCTTCTTCGTCCCTGAAATTGTGTATATGGGTATAGCACCTCCAATCTACCAGGAAAAGGCTCAGATTAATATCTACAATATGCTCTATTCTAAATGTGAAGTTTCCTATGAGTATGCTTAACGTTTAAGTGAGATATTCATTACTTCTATATCCATGTATGCATTTATCATAAGTTATATGGGGACATTACAATTTGGGTACAGAGTGTTACTTTCTTGCAGTGTGGGCGTAGCCAGCGGCCGAGGCTCCGCCTAAACAGTTAGTCAGTACAGTGCTATAGCTGTCCTATAAGGTACAATTCTCTGTCCCCTTCTTTATACAAATGTTCCTCCTATTGCCCTTAGCTAATTTCTACTAAAAATACCGTTAGTTTACATTATAATCTGAGTCACAGGGCACAGGTAGCAAACTAAGCGCAGTCTTGTATAGTTAGGAACACTTCTACTATAAAAATCCCACCCTGGCCCCTACATCCCAATTAAAGATTAAAATTTACTGTGTCTCAATGACATATCTATTAATTGTAATAGATGCACACATATGCCCTTCCATGATAGTCCTAGATTATTGCTCATTAGTAAAGTCACATATCACTATGGGTAACTATGTTCCTAACATAGTTTTCACGCAGGCTGGTCCTGCAGTATATACAGTCTCCCTCATCATAGTCCCAGAGCTAAGATTTATAAGATGTGTCAGACCCATACAGCTAGACCTTTTTCCCCTGATATTTTAGACCTGACATTGTCCCATTATGCATTGGTTCTTTGTTAAGCATTTATTGTCAACCCATATATGCTTCTTTTCATATAACTTGGATGTTGAGTCATCCTGAGGCATGTTTACTCTATATTATAAGAACGCAGCCTAATTTACCAGACTCGCCATACCCAGGTTACCACCTCCCCCCCCCCCCCACATAATATATCTCCTTGTTTAGGAGAGCTAACTACGCGGTCTCTCTTTTACTTGTACCGCATCTTCACTACCTTCTTTATGAATATATCTCTTAAAACATTATTACAGTGCTTATCTTCCCATAGACATATTGTCTTTAATGACAGTTAGAAGGGATTAATCCTGGTTCTATTTGTATGTTCTTCTTTTGATATAATCCCTAACAGTGTATTAATATAGAATAATAATCTTTAAAAAAATCTGAGGTAAACAGAACAAGATCCATGAGTGATCTCCTATTTAACAGGTAGCCTCCCATGTTGGTAAACCTCCAATTTAGCCAGGGGTCCAAGAGTGGCCCTTTTCAACAAGAGAGGAGGCTTATACCATTATGGGCATGATTATATTGTGCCTTTGAAAAACTTTTTCAACATTAGTTACCCTGTTGTTTTGTCAGTGGATATTACTGATGACGCTTATAGTCTTTCAACTGTATGATGAATCCTATACTGTGTTATTGTGATGGCACTTGTGAAATGTTTTACACATCTTGTTTGCATGCCAAATTTTACCTCAATAAAAAATATTTAAAAAAAAAAAAAAAGTATATTAATATAACCGTGTTGGTTATGCAAAACTGGGGAATGGGTAATAAAGGGATTATCTATTTTTTTAAACAATATCGTTTTTAAAAAAAAATACAAATTCTGGAGTAGACTGTCCCTTTAAACTTGGTATAAAATAATGTGACAGTGTAAATGTGAAAGAAAAGAAAGCAATTTTTGCCTATTTTGCATATAAGAAACATTTTCAACAGAGTTCATCTAAGGTTCATTAGCTTTGGTAAATGAAAACATGTAAAAAGGCCTATTTCAAATATTGCTCCATTTTCTTTTGAATTAAATCTCTAGTAACAGATTCATTAGAGGAAATGATCATTTTGTCTATATAAATAGGTAATAGCAGTATCAATCTTTTTAAACAATCAACTTTAAGAGTTTGGTGATGGAAAGCATTTAGATATCTTAGGTATGTGCAATTATTTTTCTTGTTTTGTAATTTTATCCAGGTACATTTTCTTAATAGCATCAGAATTTTTTTTTCATTAATTACAGTAGGTTTGTTTTCGTATACCAGTCTGAGAAGGTACATGCCTGACCTTTTATACTAAACATTTTCTTAATATTCTAAACTCTGCAACAATCTACTGAAGAGTAGATGTATCATTTTTATCAAATATATATATATATATATTCCAATACAATTGAAGCAAATTCTCATCTTACTATGCACAATAATTACATAAAAAATATATTCTGGACTCATGACTAAAGCAAAAAGAAAAGGACTAATAGAAAAACCCACATTTTAATAAAAACATAAATTATGCTTACCTGATAATTTCATTTCCATCTGTGGGGGGAGAGTCCACTGCTTCAGGAGGAGGCAAAGACACCCCAGCCAAAGGCTTAAATACCTCCCCCACTCCCCTCATCCCCAAGGGAACAAGGAACAGTAGGAGAAATATCAGGGTATAAATGGTGCCAAAAGATTAAAATTAAAGTTATCAGGTAAGCATAATTTATGTTTTCCATCTTAATGGGAGGAGAGTCCACTGCTTCATTCATTACTCGTGGGAACAAATACCCAAGCTCTAAAGGACACTGAATGAAAAAAACAGGAGGGCAAAAGGAGGCAGACCCTAAACTGAGGGCACCACAGCCTGCAGAACCTTTCTCCCAAAAGCTGCTTCCGCCGAAGCAAAAACACAAAATTTATATAATTTTGCAAAAGTATGTAAGGAAGACCAGGTGGCGGCCTAACAAATCTGCTCCATAGAGGCCTCATTCTTAAAGGCCCAAGAAGAGGCCACAGCTCTAGTTGAGTGAGCCGTAATCCTCTGAGGAGGCTTGTGTCCCGCTGTCTCATATGCCAGACGGATCATACTCCTCAACCAAAAGGATAGAGAAGTGGCAGAGGCCCTTTGCCCCCTGTGCTTCCCTGAATACACAACAAATAAAACAAATAAGGACGAAGTCTGTCTGAACTCCTTCCATGGCCTGAAGATAAAACTTCAAAACCTGATCCACCTCCAAAATTTTGAAGTAACCTCTCCTTTGAAGAAAAAAGGGTTAGGACACAAAGAAGGAACTACTATCTCCTGATTAATGTTACGACTCAACACCACTTTGGAAAGGAATCCCAAACCAGTGTGAAGAACAGCCTTTTCAGCGTGAAAAACTAAGTAGAATGACTCACATTGCAAGGCCGACAACTCAGAGACTCTGCGTGTCGATGCAATAGCCAGTAGGAATAAGACATTCCATGAAAGAGTCCTAATGTCAAGCGCATGCATAGGCTCAAACGGAGCCCTCTGCAATACCTTAAGAACCAAGTTTAAGCTCCAAGGAGGAGCCGAATTCCTAAAGACATGCCTGATCCTAACCAGAGCCTGAACAAAGGACTGAACGCCAGGAAGCTCCGCAAGCTTTTTACGCAACAGTACAGATGCCAAGATTTGACCCCTTTGGGAGCTGGCGGCAAGACCCTTATCCAGACCATCCTGGAGAAAGGCCAAAATCCTGCATACCCTGACCTTGTGCCAGGGGTATCCTCGTTCCTCACACCAGGAAAAGTAGGTCCTCCACACCTTGTGATAGATGTGTCGAGTGACCGGCTTCCTGGCCTGAACGAGAGTGTCAATCACTCTTTCCGAAAATCCTCTCTTTGCTAAGACTAGACGTTTAATCTCAAAGCAGTCAGCCTCAGAGAATCGAGATTTTGGTGTAGAAAAGGACCTTGAACTAGCAAATCCCTGCGACAAGGTAACCTCCACAGAGGAGATGATGACATCCCCACCAGATCCGCAAACCACATCCCCCGTGGCCACGACGGAGCAATCAGAATAGCTGAGACTTGCTCCTGCTTGCTGCGGGCCACTACACGAGGCAGAAGAGGCAACAGTGGAAATATGTAAATTAGGTTGAAGTCCCAGGGCACCGCCAAGGCATCTATCAGTTCCGCCTGGGGATCCCTGGATCGCGACCCGTATCTGGGTAGCTTGTAATTGAGTCTGGACACCATGAGATCTATCTCCAGTGTCCTCCATCTGTTGCAGATCTCCGCAAACACCTCGGGATGGAGAGACCATTCCCCAGGGTGAAACATCTGTCTGCTCAGAAAAAAAACGCTTCCCAGTTGTTCACACCCGGAATGTGGATCGCTGAGAGTGAACAATTGTGAGTCTCTGCCCATTCCAGAATCCGAGATACTTCCCTCATGACTAGGGAACTTCTAGTTCCCCCCTGGTGGTTTATGTAAGCTACCGAGGTAATGTTGTCCGACTGGAATCTGATGAATTGGGACGACCCCAGGGGGGGGCAAATCCTCAGAGCGTTGAATATCGCTCAATGTTCCAGAATATTTATAGGTAGACTCGATTCCTCTCGAGTCCATCTGCCCTGTGCCTTTCTGGCACCCCAAACAGCTCCCCAACCTGATAGACTTGCATCTGTGGTCACAATCTCTCAAGAAGGATGTCCCCTGTGAAAGCTTCCCCCGGCCGGGTCCACCAAGATAGGAACTCCCTAACTGGTCTGTCCAGAGATATCTGTTGGGACAGATCTGAATGATCGCCATTCCATTGTCTCAGCATGCACAGCTGAAGAAGTCTGAGATGGAACCTGGCGAATGGAATGACATCTATGCTGGATACCATGAGCCCGATCACCTCCATACACCTGGCTACAGCTAGACAGTTGGACGCGAGCTTGCAACGTCTCTGATCTGTCAAGAATATCTTCATGACTGAAGAATCTATTATCGTACCCAGGAATTTCATCCTGTTGCTGGGGACCAAGGAACTCTTCCCTTCGTTTATCTTCCACCCGTGGGATCAATGGAGAAGAGCCCTCGAGTGATCCTCCGCAAGACTGTAGGACGGAGCTTGGACCAGGATATCGTCCAGATAAGGTGCCACTGCAATCCCACTGGCTCTCGCTACCGCAAGTAGAGCTCCAAGAACCTTTGTAAAAAACTCTTGGGGCAGTTGCCAGACCAAACGGAAGGGCCACAAACTGGAAGTGCTGGTTCAGGAAGGCGAATCTTAGAAACCTGAAGTGATCCTTGTGGACTGGAACGTGAAGGTTAGCGTCCTTCAAGTCTATAGTCATCATTAATTGCCCCTCTTGAACCAGGGGCAAAATTGACCTGATCGTCTCCATTTTGAACGATGGAACTGACAAGAACTTGTTTAGAGCCTTTAGGTACAGAATTGGATGAAACGTGCCCTCCTTTTTTTTGGGACCACGAAAAGGTTTGAATAATATCCCAGACCTCTTTCTGCCAGAGGGACTGGGATAATTACTCTGAGAGATCCTTCACACACCCCAGGAAGGCATATCTCTTCTCTGGTCTTGAAGATATGTTTGACAGGAGAAACCTGCCTCTGGGCGGATATTACTTGAATCCTATCCTGTAACCCTGGGCTACAACCTCCAGAACCCAAGGATCTATAACGTCTCTTCTCCAGGCCTCTGCAAAAAGAGATAGTCTGCCCCCTACCTGATCCGAGGACGGATCAGGGGCCGCCACTTCATGCCGACTTTGACTCGGCAGGCTTCTTGTTCTGCTTGGACTTGTTCCAAGAGTTAGCTGGCTTCCAAGATCCCTTGGACTGCTCAGACTTTGCGGCAGGCTGCTGGCGCTGAGACTTGTCGGCACGAAAAGGACAAAAAGTAGACCCCTTAGGTTTAGTCTTCTAATCCTGAGGTAAGAAGGCACCCTAGCCACCTGTAACCGTAGATATGATGGAATCCAGGCCCGGGCCAAACAAAACTTTCCCCTTGAACGGGAGGGAAAGCAAGCGAGACTTGGAAGTCATGTCAGCAGACCACGACTTTAAATATAAAGCCCTGCAGGCTAAAACAGAAAAAAAAGATGTCTTAGCATTCAGGCGAATAATCTGCATGTTAGCATCACAAATGAACGAATGTGCTACCCTTAAGGCCTTAATTGGTTCTTGAATCTCTTCGAGGGGAGTCTCCACCTTGACCATTGCTGACAGAGGATCACACCAGTAGGTAGCCGCACCTACCACCGCAGCAACCGCCACCGCCGGTTGAAAAACGAACCCCGTGAGTTGGAACATCTTCCGCAACATGGACTCCATCTTTTTATCCATGGGTTCCTTGAAAGAGCTATCCTCAAGTGGAATAGTCGTTCTCTTAGCGAGCGTGGAGATAGCACCATCCACCTTAGGGACGGTTCCCCACAGCTCAAGCTGTGAGTCCGGAACAGGGAATAGCTCTTCAAAAGAAGAAGAGGGGAAAAGGACAAGCCAAGTTTCTCACATTCATTCTTAATAATATTAGCCATCTTGATGGGAACTGGGAAGGCCTGAGGCACTACCCTGTCCTCGTAAACTCTATCAAGTTTAGGGATTTAAGGTTCGATCGAAGGTTCCCCTGGTAATTTCGGTTCCAGAACCGCCAACGTAGCAAGCACCTCCTTCAGCAGGAAGCGCAAATGCTCCATTTTAACCCTTTGAGTGCTAAGGTTTTTTAATGTTTTTTATTTTATTTTATATTTTTAAAAATATATTATTTTTTTTACTTTTTATTGATTTAATTTAGATCCCCAAGACTTACACTGTTAGAAAGATTAGGCGATTACCTTTCCAACAGTGGGTCTTGGGGGTCTGTAGCTGCTTAGATGCCTGAGATACAGGCTTCTAAGCAGCATGCCCCCTGTTCCTATATTTAACATTGTTAATGTTAAATAAAGTTGCGCGGTAACGTCATAACGCGTGATGTCACCACGCGTAACGTGAAGACCCGGCGATGCCTGTCACTATGCAAGCCCGATCGCCGGGGTAGGAGCCGGTGGGAGCCCCCAGATTTCCCTCAATGTGGGAGAGTGCTAGTGACGGCTCTGAGCCGTCATTAGCACCTGACTAAGACAATTTGTGACGGCTCAGAGCCGTCATTTAGCACTCAAGGGGTTACACTTAAAATCTATACAAAGGTCTAGAAGTAGCCGATTCCAACCCAGAAACGACAGCCTTCAATAAGTGAGAGTTGTCCTCCTCAGCGGATAATCTATCTCAGACATCCAGCGGAGTTGAAGACCCCTGACACGGATAGCATTGCCGTACATTTCGCTTGCCCTTAGTAGGGCGAGGCATTGCATCAATGGCCATAGAAACTGCCGTCTGTAAATGATAGGCGAAATCTGGCGGCCAAAGGGCCCCTCCCGCGGGAGTATTAGTAGTGCCCTGGGGAACTGCTTGTGTAATCGGAGATGAGTGCAGGGAACGCACCTCGCGGGGCAGAGAACCGTCATAGGTGGACGGCTCAGTCGTACTAAATATCCTATTCTTTTTAGATATAGCAATATTGTCAAAGCATGTGGAACAAACTTGAGTAGGCGGTTCAACTGGAACCTCCTCACAATATACACAGTTAACCGGTTTGGATAAAGAGGGAGTATCCTCTAACATATCAGAGTCCTCCATAGCTTGCGCCTTTATTGCGGACTTGATAAAAAGTTAAATGGCACCTTTATATCCCAATGGCCGAGGCACTCACCACCTCCTATGACCCGGACTACAAGAAACAGCTTTGTCTCCGCCGAATGCAGGTTGAGAAAGAGGAAGTTACAGAGGCCACACCCGGTCACATGGTGTGCCATGCAGGACCGCCCCTGCACTCGAGAAACGCGCCAAAAAAGTCTGCCTTAATCTCTCGCTAAGTGAACTGACTGTTCCACACTGACAGAGCCTCATCTCACACAAGTGCAGCATAAAACACTATAAACAACATTATTCACAATAAAATCCCCCCTGTTCAATAACCCCCTTCCGAGGGCATTACCCTAGATTCTATAAAGATAAAGGAGCCAGACTGTGACCCTGTCTTCTTACTTTATCATATATATATATAAATGAAACGATCTTACCAGAATCAACGCCATGGAGCAGGAACACTGCCTTTCAAGTGTGACAGGGTAGAAACATCGCTCCTAACATTGACTTGAGAGCATAAAAGCAGGCAGCGAAACTCATCAACGCTGATTGCTAATGGAGCTGTTAATCTGAGTCGGGATGGGTTCGCAGAAAGACTCTCCCTGCATCTCCGGGCTCTAACATTTACCCATGCTCTCACTGAGAGGCTGACAGGACTACTTAAAACTCCAGTCCCATTTCGAGTACTACCCTCCATAAGAGACTACTCCGAATCTTCAACACTTCTCTGCCAACCTCCTGTGACGAAAGGCAAAGAATGACTGGGGGATGAGGGGAGTGGGGGAGGTATTTAAGCCTTTGGCTGTGGTGTCTTTGCCTCCTCCTGGTGGCCAGGTTCTTAATTCCCACAAGTAATGAGTGAAGCAGTGGACTCTCCACCCATTTAGATGGAAATGTATTTTCCTTCTTACTGATTGTTTATATACGTGTCTTAAATTATTAATTCAGAAGCCTAGCACTCCTGCGGACCCTGAATAAATAGTAGGCTCTTTTTTTCTGATATATAAAAACAACAGGCCAATTAGAAGTGAAATACTCCTTAGTATAGTACTGCACCACAAGAGCGCTTATAGTCATGATTCAAAGCTTGGAAACTTAGTGACAACTCATTCCTTTTCAATCTCTTGTGTCTTATTATGGAAACAGTGAATGCTGCCATTTTCCTGCTGGGAAGTCATTTTAAACTGTATGTTTGGGCTTGTACAAATAAATGTAACCTCTAAGTAACTCCCTATTTATATACAAGTTCATGCAGGACCTCAGAGTGGGGCTTAAAGCATACAGCCAGATATCAAATGTCATAACTGCCTCATTAACACAGCAACAACGTGACATAGAAAAGGTCAGGATTGCCCAAAATGTCTCGCTCCTGCAAAATAGAGGGACAAAAGCACATACTACCTGTAGCCTATAGCATAAGAGAAACCTAGTTCTGTCCATCTTGAAATGGGCAGAACAAGATAGAGTGGGAGTGGCCATTACTTTTTGGTGGAGGGGTTCTCTCCTGGTAAGTGTTAATTCAGTGAGCCAAGATATAAACATTACCCTAATGTCAGTTAATTATATATTTGCATTCTATTGTGCAACAATGCTCAAAGTAAAACATTACTGAAATAACAGGTTTCATGCCCGGGTCAAACAAAATACATACATTTTAAGAAAACTATGGTGGAGATAAAACAAGCATAATCTAGACACAGCAGTAGGATATGTGGCTATTAATGGGCTTAAAGGGACATGAAACCCAAAATGTTTCTTTCACTATTCAGATAGAGAATACAATTTTAAAAAACGTTTCCAATTTACTTATGTTATCAAATTTGCTTCATTCTCATGTTATTCTTTGTCAAAGAGATGTCTAGGTAGGTAGCGTGCACATGTCTGGAAAACTGCATAACAGGAAATAGTGCTGCCATCTAGTGCTCTTGCTAATGTATAACATTGTTGCAAAACTGCTGCCATTTAGTGCTGCAGACACGTGCACGCTCCTGAACTTAGCTTCCTGCTTTTCAACAAAGGATAACAAGAAAAGGAAGAAAATGGATAATAGAAGCAAATTAGAAAGTTATTTAAAACCGTATATGTTCTATCTGAATCATGAAATCATTTGGGTGTATATCATTTTAAGCTAGGAAGAACAAAAAGGGAAATAATATTGATACATAATAACTGCATACAGTCTTTCTGTTTTCTTGTTGATGGGAGCAGGGAAAAAACAGAAGAATTACAAACACTTGCTACTCTTATTTTTTCTAAAAGGAACATAAAAGTGAAACAATTTCAGATTGAGTGAACATACAATTTTAAACAACTTTCCAATTTACTTCTATTATGTACTTTCTTTCTTTTCTTGGTATCATTAGTTGAAAAGTAGGGAAGTAAGCTCAGGAGCATTCACATATCTGCAGCACTATATGGCAGCATTTTTAAAAGAATGTTATACATTAGCAAGAGCACTAGATGGCAGCACTATTTCCTATCATGTAATGCTCCAGACGTGTGTAAGCTACCTAACTAGATATCTCTTAAACAACAAACAACATGAGAACAAAGCAAATTTGATAAGGAAGCTTACCAAGAAATAAATATAACTTATTAAAAGGACAGTCTAGTCTAAAATAAACTTTCATGATTCAGATAGAGCATGTAATTTTAAGCAATTTTCCAATTTACTTTTATCACCAATTTTGCTTTGTTCTCTTGGTATTCTAAGTTGAAAGCTAAACCTAGGAGGTTAATATGCTAATTTCTAAGCCCTTGAAGGCCACCTTTTCTCTCAGGGCATTTTGACAGTTTTTCAACACTAGAGGGTGTTAGTTCATGTGTGTCACATAGATAACACTGTGCTCACGCACAAGGAGCTCAAGTGAGCCAGCTGTGATTAGCTAAAATGGATGTCTGTCAAAAGAACTGAAATAAGGGGGCAGTCTGCAGAGGCATGGATACAAGGTAATCACAGAGGTAAAAAGTATATTATTATAACTGTGTTGGTTATGCAAAACTAGGGAATGGGTCATAAAGGGATTATCTATCTTTTTAAACAATAACAATTCTGGTGTAGACTGTCCCTTTAAATAGTTGAAGTCTAACTCTTATTAAAACAGCATATAAGGGTGGGGGAATAGTAATATAGGATAAAATGGATTATTTTGAGAAGGCAAATAGGTTATCAATAAATTAAATTACATAAAGCATTGAATGTTAACCTTACTAAACATTATGGGCCAAATTACAAGTGACGCTAGAAGTAAGCTTTTTGCGCTCGCCGGGTTGCACTGATATAACGAGGTGAAAGTAAACTGTTTTTGTTTTAACGCTAACCTGATGAGCGCAAAAAGCCAAAGTTAGAATATTGCATGCGCGTTCACATATTCCCCCATAGAAGTCAATGGAAAAAAAATAAAATGTTATGCTTACCTGATAAATGTATTTATTTCCGGATACGGTGAGTCCATGGAATCATCAATTACTGTTGGGAATATCACTCCTGGCTATCAGGAGGAGGCAAAGAGCACCACAGCAAAGCTGCTAAATGTCACTTCCTTTCCCAAAATCCCCAGTCATTCGACCGAAGGAAAATGGGGAAAACATAAATTATGCTTACCTGATAATTTCATTTTCTTCTGAAGGGAAGAGTCCACAGCTGCATTCATTACTTTTGGGAAATACAGGAACAAGGAACAGTAGGAGAAATATCAGGGTGAAAAAAGGTGCCAGAAGAACAAAAAAAATCACAGCCGCCTCAAAGATAAAACCACGGGCGGGAGCTGTGGACTCTTCCCTTCAGAAGAAAATGAAATTATCAGGTAAGCATAATTTATGTTTTTCTTCTTAAAAGGGAAGAATCTACAGCTGCATTCATTACATTTGAGAAAAGAATACCCAAGCTAGAGGACACTGAATGCAAACAACAGGTGGGTACAAAATGCGGCCCCTTCAAAAGGCACCACAGCCTGATTACTCGACACCCTAAAAAAGTATAGACGACACGGGTGAAAACCCGAAGCCCAGTTAACTGCACATTAGTTGCAATGCTGAACTAAAACCACTCAGTCCCAGAGTCTGTCAAACCCAAACAACCTCCGAGGAGTCAGCCTGTGGATCACGACTCCCATGAAGGTACCCAGCCAAGACAAGGACCGCTATCTGCCCCTAAAATGGAGAATAAATTCTCATGAAAAATCCAAAGGATCATTCCACTCTGCAAAACATAGAACAACCCATGGTTGTCGTACAATAGCAACGCCCAGGGAGACGAATTCCCTAGAAACACAAGGACCGAAGAAAAAGAGATCCATACACAGGGAAACATGTCCCAAAAAGGACTTGAGGAACACCCTCATATCCCTGACCCTGTACCATACCATAAGGTACTCCAGGAAAACCATGAGTCAGAGACAGCAGAAATAGGATAACTATCCCAGCAGCTAGTAAAGAGTTCTCCAAAAAGATCACCAAACGTCTGAACAGGAACTCCCAATGACCAGCTTCCAGGTAGAAAGCTCACCGTTGCTAAACCCAAACACTGAAAGGTGTTTCAAATCTTGCTAACACCCAGTCAAAGGGCAATTGGCTGTAGCTGGTTACACCCTCAAAGTGCAATAGCTGTAGCTGTATTCAACTGCAAACCTTCCAAGGGCTCACAACCCTCCGAATATTGGGCTCCAAGGAGCGCCTCCTCCCGGCACCGAACGCCAATGGAAAAGAGGAGGACATTCAAGACCTCCCACAAAGGAGAGAACCGACTCTAAAGAAAATGGTCAACCCTGCATAGTAAGCTACCCCCAACCTTCCCTCTAGGATAATGGTCCCAGCCCAAAGGCTAGTCAAGACCAAAGACAATAGTCCCAGACTTCCGGAAGAGAAAGGAAGGGTCAACTTAGGAACAAAGCCCCCGGTTAGACTGCTGACCGTTACTACAAACGGTATGCTACCATGAGTCAGGATAGACAGTGTGCTCAGGTATGAAACCCCCTACACAGCTGTCTTCGCTAAAAACAAGGAACACTTCCCAAAGGAAGAAGGCCCTCAGACCCTAAGCATCCATATATCAGAATCCAACATATAGAAGGAGCCCCATAGGGATCAAACCCTCAGCCTCCGGCTGCAGGAACGGAGGAACCAGTCACTACATCGCAACTCCCCTTCCAGGATTCACAAACGCAAGAAGGGAAAAAACCCTTACCAGGCAAGACACCAAGGACCCACAGGTCGCTCCAAATACTAAGTTAACTCTGAACCCGGAAAACCCTACCCTCGCTCTAAAAGAGAAGGGAATTAAACAACAGAAAACCACCCAACAATAGAGGCGAGACCCCTCGGCCGTATCGCCAACCCAGGTGAAGATACCTGGAGTCTACAGGAACAGCGTAAATGCGCCAGAAGACCAGTAGGGAACCGTCAGAAGGACCTAAAGCCTAAGCCACAAACAGATAGGCATCTCTTACAGAGCCCCAGCCTCTACCGAGAAAGGCCCCCGGGATCACAAACATCTAGCATGAGATTGAACCGTCCACACCGATCCCAGGAGAGACACAGACCTAGGTCAGGGTCCTCGAAAAATTAATCAATCGAAGATCCAACTTCCAGAGGTACCCGAAGCTGCCTCCTACAAGGAGTAACACACCTCTAAAGTCCAGGGCACTTGGATCGCAAAGAAATCTCGTAGGCAAGCGTAAACACGTGTTACACACACAGGCAAAGTAGCAACCAACACCCAAAGGCGAATGAGAACCTTGTACCCTGCTCACTATCCCTGAGAATCAAACTTAAAGGGATATTCCAGCCAAAATAAGAAACCACATGGGTGCATTTTAGTATTGAAAAGAAGCAATTTTGTAATATGCATGCATTAGCGAAAAGGTTTCTAATAAAAGCTATAGCTGTTTCAAAAGTGTATTTAAGTATGCACCGTGCACCAGCATTTTAGACACAACACTTGTTCGGAGAGCCTAAGGTGCTTGTACCATCCGGTAATGACTCAATTTGTTAATTGCTGACATGATACAAGTCCCACTGATGATCTAAGCAGCTGCATTATTTAAAATGTTGGTGCAGTGAAAACATCTAGCTATGCTTCACATGCACATGCAGAGAAAAATGTTAACACTAAAACAGTGATAACTCTTAATAGAAGCATTTTTGCCAATACATGTATATTGAAAATATGTTTCTATTCAAAAATTCAATAAATCTATGTGCAATTATATTTTGACTGGAATGTCCCTTTAAGACACCGCCCACGAAGCCCCTAATGGAGCATCAATGATAAATGGTTAATTACCTGACCCCAGTAGTGCGGCCCTCCGAAACCAAATTCGCCTCTTCACTGACGAGCCCCAAGGCTAAAGTTGCAACAAGGACGTAAAGACACCCAAACGTCAAGACCACGGTCAGACCAAGGGTATTGGAAGAGACAACACCCAAAGATCCTTGAAGGATCTATCTTCCAAAAATCCTCATTAAGCAGGCAAAAGGTGGAGCTTCGCAGCTCCCCACAGAAGGCAGGGAACCTCTGCACACCAACTCTTAGAGTAACACAACTCTGAGCAGAGAAAGAACATGCCCGCACATTCAGACCATATGATCCCCCCAAAGCGTGAAGGAAACTCCGCAACCGCAATAAAATGCTTAATAGGCTAAAGAGTCAGCGTCCGGAAGAACCTGGAGTGAAAAAGCAAATAATTATTCACTCGGCACACCAGACAATATAGGTCACACACATCATCCAACTCCAAAGAATGGAATAACGGTTCTGAGTCCCCAGGGACCTGAAGAATCATGATGACGTCTGCAAAAACAGATCCGTATCCCAGGCGAGAAGTCTCAACAACCAACCTAGATTGGCACTAATAACCCTCCGTTCGGAGGGGTTGCATTTAAACAACAGGCCTCATACTTCGGTAGGATCTGAGTCCGGAGTCCATAGAATAGGCCAAGTGACCTTCAGAATCCAGAAGGATTAATCAGCACCATGAGGGTGACATGAACCCTAGTAACAGCCGAAAAAAGTATCCGACCAGTACCTGCATGGTATAAGGACACTCTAGAACTGCCCAAGGTCCAAGAAAATTTGTCCCGAAGGATCGATAAATGAACTAAAAAAACATAATTCTATTATTCAACAAGTGCGCAACTTCTGAGGAAGTGCCCACGCAACCTAAATCTCAAGTATCGGTTCCAGAGATGAACGGTAAAAAAAATGAATATCTAACAGACATGAGCTTAAAAAAAACTAATTAAACACATCCATCCGTATCCCCCCCCCCAAAAATGAAGGCAGCACCCATCGGGTGAACGCCCAAAGTGAATGGGGACCAGCCGATTAAAAGCTCCATTCACCCAAGCTCAGAACTGGAACCAAAAACATAAAGAAAAGAAAACGGCGACATTAAGGAGATTGGCTTCATCCCCAAACGTCATATCCATTTTGCCCTCCAGCTTCTAAAGCCTCGGATCCCTCGGCCCGCTAGGACTGGTATCCTCCAACATTGCCAAAACATGTCTTAAAAGAACACGAAGGCGAGCCAGCCTATAACGGAAGGCAAAATCATCCCTCGCCGAACTGAATCGGGCGATCCCAAACTCAACGGGCCCTGGTTAACAGAACATGGACAGTATCTTAGAAATACTTCACTTGGGAGATATAAATGATTCAGTGCAGAACCATGTTTTAACCTCTGGAGGAAACAAGCCATCCTCAGGAGAAGGAGTAAAGGCCACAGGGACACCTGCTTGCGTAGCCGTGAAATGGACTGGGGCACTCGCTTCACAGGTCATGGAAACCTCAGAGGCGGATGGCTCAACGCACTCTAAGCTCCCTGCTTCGGGAGAAGAGAGTACTCTAGAACGGCAATCGGAACATAACTGATGGGCATTGATTACCCGAGCCATTTCATATTCATCACAAGACACATCCTCCGTATCGGAGGCATCCGTGTTGCGCATATCAGAATCCTCCATAATCTTTGGATTACAAACTAACTAACTAACTGGCACCCCTTAACACCCCCAATGGCTGGGGCACTCATCACCTCCTGTGAACCAGACAACCCACGAGCAAGACTCTCTCGGTCGCACACAGTCAGCATACGGAAGTGAAAACAATGTAACCACACCCGTCACGAGGTGCACCATGCCAGTCACGAAAAGGGCGCGCAATCTTGAAAGATCGCGTCATTAAAAGAAGGCCGTTATGTTTCGTAAAGGCCGTGAGCCTAAGTATAGCTACACATTTGCAGATAGAACCATATAACAAACATGATTAAAAGTCCCCCCTGTTCAATAACCCCCCTCAGGAGATATTAACCAATGATTCCTTATTAATATAAAAGGAGTCCCACTGGGACCCTACCTTGTTTCGTTAACATTACATTCACATATCGAAATAAATTGAAATTATCTTACCGTAAGCTACGCCGTAGAACAGGAACACTGCCCTTCAAGTGTGATAGATAGTAGCCTCGCTTCTGACATGGACTTGAGTGAAGAAAGGTAGGCAGCGAAACTCGTCAACGCTGACTACCAAGGAGCTGTTAATATGAGTCGGGATGGGTTCGCAGGAAAAACTTCCCCTGCATCTCCAGACTCTAACTTTCATCCATGCTCTCACTAAGAGGCTGACAGGATTACTTAAAACTCCAGTCCCATTACGAAGAGTACTACCCTCCATAAGAGACTATCTCGAACTTCTGACACTTCTCTGCCAACCTCCTGTGACGAAAGGAAAAGAATGACTGGGGGATGAGGGAAGTGGGGGAGGTATTTAAGCCTTTGGGGTGTCTTTACCTCCTCCTGGTGGCCAGGCTCTGTATTTCCCAAAAGTAATGAATGCAGCTGTGGATTCTTCCCTTTTAAGAAGAAAAAAGGAAATAACACAAGGTGTAGAGGTGCCTGAGGTTAAAGTTAAAAATAACTGTCTTAAAATAAAGGGCGGGCCGTGGACTCACCGTATCCGAAAATAAATAAATTGATCAGGTTAAGAATTAATTTTGTTTTCTTTCCTAAGATACGGTGAGTCCACGGAATCATCAAATACTGTTGGGAACCAATACCCAAGCTAGAGGACACAGATGATTTAGGAGGGACAAGTCAGGTAACCTAAACAGAAGGCACCACCGCTTGAAGAACATTTCTCCCAAAAGAACCAAATTTGAAAAATTTGGACAGGGTAAGAAGCGAAGACCAAGTTGCAACCTTGCAAAAGCATTCCAGAGAAGCTTCATTTTTGAAAACCCAAGAAAAACATAATTTATGCTTACCTGATAAATTTATTTCTCTTGTAGTGTATCCAGTCCACGGATCATCCATTACTTATGGGATATTAACTCCTCCCCAACAGGAAGTGCAAGAGGATTCACCCAGCAGAGCTGCTATATAGCTCCTCCCCTAACTGCCATTACCAGTCATTCGACCGAAAACATGCAGAGAAAGGAAAACCATAGGGTGCAGTGGTGACTGTAGTTTAATGGAAAAATTACCTGCCTTAAAGTGACAGGGCGGGCCGTGGACTGGATACACTACAAGAGAAATAAATTTATCAGGTAAGCATAAATTATGTTTTCTCTTGTTAAGTGTATCCAGTCCACGGATCATCCATTACTTATGGGATACCAATACCAAAGCTAAAGTACACGGATGACGGGAGGGACAGGCAGGCTCTTTATACGGAAGGAACCACTGCCTGAAGAACCTTTCTCCCAAAAAAACAGCCTCCGAAGAAGCAAAAGTGTCAAATTTGTAAAATTTGGAAAAAGTATGAAGAGAAGACCAAGTTGCAGCCTTGCAAATCTGTTCAACAGAAGCCTCATTCTTAAAGGCCCAAGTGGAAGCCACAGCTCTAGTAGAATGTGCTGTAATTCTTTCAGGAGGCTGCTGTCCAGCAGTCTCATAGGCTAACCGTATTATGCTACGAAGCCAAAAGGAGAGAGAGGTAGCCGAAGCTTTTTGACCTCTCCTCTGACCAGAATAAATGACAAACAGGGAAGACGTTTGTCGAAAATCCTTAGTTGCCTGTAGATAAAATTTCAGGGCACGGACTACATCTAGATTGTGTAGCAGACGTTCCTTTTTCGAAGAAGGATTAGGACACAAAGATGGAACCACAATCTCTTGATTGATATTCCTGTTAGTGACCACCTTAGGTAGGAACCCAGGTTTAGTACGCAGAACTACCTTGTCTGAATGAAAAATCAGATAAGGAGAATCACAATGTAAGGCAGATAACTCAGAGACTCTTCGAGCCGAGGAAATCGCCATTAAAAACAGAACTTTCCAAGATAACAACTTGATATCAATGGAATGAAGGGGTTCAAACGGAACCCCCTGTAAAACATTAAGAACTAAGTTCAAACTCCATGGTGGAGCAACAGTTTTAAACACAGGCTTGATCCTAGCTAAAGCCTGACAAAAAGCTTGAACGTCCGGAACTTCTGACAGACGTTTGTGTAAAAGAATGGACAGAGCTGAAATCTGTCCCTTTAAGGAACTAGCGGATAAACCCTTCTCTAAACCTTCTTGTAGAAAAGACAATATCCTCGGAATCCTAACCTTACTCCATGAGTAACTCTTGGATTCGCACCAATATAAGTATTTGCGCCATATCTTATGGTAAATCTTTCTGGTAACAGGCTTCCTAGCCTGTATTAAGGTATCAATAACTGACTCAGAAAAACCACGTTTTGATAAAATCAAGCGTTCAATTTCCAAGCAGTCAGCTTCAGAGAAATTAGATTTTGATGTTTGAAGGGACCCTGGATCAGAAGGTCCTGTTTCAGAGGTAGCGACCAAGGTGGACAGGATGACATGTCCACTAGATCTGCATACCAAGTCCTGCGTGGCCATGCAGGCGCTATTAGAATCACTGATGCTCTCTCCTGTTTGATTCTGAAAATCAATCGAGGAAGCATCGGGAAGGGTGGAAACACATAAGCCATCCCGAAGGTCCAAGGTACTGTCAAAGCATCTATCAGAACCGCTCCCGGATCCCTGGATCTGGACCCGTAACGAGGAAGCTTGGCGTTCTGTCGAGACGCCATGAGATCTATCTCTGGTTTGCCCCAACGTCGAAGTATTTGGGCAAAGACCTCCGGATGAAGTTCCCACTCCCCCGGATGAAAAGTCTGACGACTTAAGAAATCCGCCTCCCAGTTCTCCACTCCCGGGATGTGGATTGCTGACAGGTGGCAAGAGTGAGACTCTGCCCAGCGAATTATCTTTGATACTTCCATCATTGCTAGGGAGCTTCTTGTCCCTCCCTGATGGTTGATGTAAGCTACAGTCGTGATGTTGTCCGACTGAAACCTGATGAACCCCTGAGTTGTTAACTGGGGCCAAGCCAGAAGGGCATTGAGAACTGCTCTCAATTCCAGAATGTTTATTGGTAGGAGACTCTCCTCCTGATTCCATTGTCCCTGAGCCTTCAGAGAATTCCAGACAGCGCCCCAACCTAGTAGGCTGGCGTCTGTTGTTACAATTGTCCAGTCCGGCCTGCTGAATGGCATCCCCCTGGACAGATGTGGCCGAGAAAGCCACCATAGAAGAGAATTTCTGGTCTCTTGATCCAGATTCAGAGTAGGGGACAAGTCTGAGTAATCCCCATTCCACTGACTTAGCATGCACAATTGCAGCGGTATGAGATGTAGGCGTGCAAAGGGTACTATGTCCATTGCTGCTACCATTAAGCCGATCACCTCCATGCATTGAGCTACTGACGGGTGTTGAATGGAATGAAGGACACGGCATGCATTTTGAAGGTTTGGTAACCTGTCTTCTGTCAGGTAAATCTTCATTTCTACAGAATCTATAAGAGTCCCCAAGAAGGGAACTCTTGTGAGTGGAAAGAGAGAACTCTTCTTTTCGTTCACCTTCCATCCATGCGACCTTAGAAATGCCAGTACTAACTCTGTATGAGACTTGGCAGTTTGAAAGCTTGAAGCTTGTATCAGAATGTCGTCTAGGTACGGAGCTACCGCAATTCCTCGCGGTCTTAGTACCGCCAGAAGAGCACCCAGAACCTTTGTGAAGATTCTCGGAGCCGTAGCCAATCCGAATGGAAGAGCTACAAACTGGTAATGCCTGTCTAGAAAGGCAAACCTTAGATACCGGTAATGATCTTTGTGAATCGGTATGTGAAGGTAAGCATCCTTTAAATCCACTGTGGTCATGTACTGACCCTTTTGGATCATGGGTAAAATTGTCCGAATAGTTTCCATTTTGAACGATGGAACTCTTAGGAATTTGTTTAGGATCTTTAAATCCAAGATTGGCCTGAAAGTTCCCTCTTTTTTGGGAACCACAAACAGATTTGAGTAAAACCCTTGTCCTTGTTCCGACCGCGGAACCGGATGGATCACTCCCATTAATAAAAGATCTTGTACGCAGCGTAGAAACGCCTCTTTCTTTATTTGGTTTGTTGACAACCTTGACAGATGAAATCTCCCTCTTGGGGGAGAGAATTTGAAGTCTAGAAGGTATCCCTGAGATATGATCTCTAACGCCCAGGGATCCTGGACATCTCTTGCCCAAGCCTGGGCGAAGAGAGAAAGTCTGCCCCCCACTAGATCCGTTCCCGGATCGGGGGCCCTCGATTCATGCTGTCTTAGGGGCAGCAGCAGGTTTCCTGGCCTGCTTGCCCTTGTTCCAGGACTGGTTAGGTCTCCAGCCTTGTCTGTAGCGAGCAACAGCTCCTTCCTGTTTTGGTGCAGAGGAAGTTGATGCTGCTCCTGCTTTGAAATTACGAAAGGAACGAAAATTAGACTGTCTAGCCTTAGGTTTGGCTCTGTCTTGAGGCAGGGCATGGCCTTTACCTCCTGTAATGTCAGCGATAATTTCTTTCAACCCGGGCCCGAATAAGGTCTGCCCTTTGAAAGGTATATTAAGCAATTTAGATTTAGAAGTAACGTCAGCTGACCAGGATTTTAGCCACAGTGCTCTGCGTGCCTGAATGGCGAATCCGGAATTCTTAGCCGTAAGTTTAGTTAAATGTACTACGGCATCTGAAATAAATGAGTTAGCTAACTTAAGGGCTTTAAGCTTGTGTGTAATCTCATCTAATGGAGCTGATTCAAGTGTCTCTTCCAGAGACTCAAACCAAAATGCTGCTGCAGCCTTGACAGGCGCAATGCATGCAAGAGGTTGCAATATAAAACCTTGTTGAACAAACATTTTCTTAAGGTAACCCTCTAACTTTTTATCCATTGGATCTGAAAAGGCACAGCTATCCTCCACCGGGATAGTGGTACGCTTAGCTAAAGTAGAAACTGCTCCCTCCACCTTAGGGACCGTTTGCCATAAGTCCCGTGTGGTGGCGTCTATTGGAAACATCTTTCTAAATATCGGAGGGGGTGAGAACGGCACACCGGGTCTATCCCACTCCTTAGTAACAATTTCAGTAAGTCTCTTAGGTATAGGAAAAACGTCAGTACTCGCCAGTACCGCAAAATATTTATCCAACCTACACATTTTCTCTGGTATTGCAACTGTGTTACAATCATTCAGAGCCGCTAACACCTCCCCTAGTAATACACGGAGGTTTTCCAGCTTAAATTTAAAATTTGAAATATCTGAATCCAGTTTATTTGGATCAGAACCGTCACCCGCAGAATGAAGCTCTCCGTCCTCATGTTCTGCAAATTGTGACGCAGTGTCTGACATGGCCCTAATATTATCAGCGCACTCTGTTCTCACCCCAGAGTGATCACGCTTACCTCTTAGTTCTGGTAATTTAGCCAAAACTTCAGTCATAACAGTAGCCATATCCTGTAATGTGATTTGTAATGGCCGCCCAGATGTACTCGGCGCTACAATATCACGCACCTCCCGAGCGGGAGATGCAGGTACTGACACGTGAGGCGAGTTAGTCGGCATAACTCTCCCCTCGTTGTTTGGTGAAATATGTTCAATTTGTACAGATTGACTTTTATTTAAAGTAGCATCAATACAGTTAGTACATAAATTTCTATTGGGCTCCACTTTGGCTTTAGCACATATAGCACAGATATCTTCCTCTGAATCAGACATGTTTAACACACTAGCAAATAAACTAGCAACTTGGAAATACTTTTCAAGTAATTTACTATAATATGAAAACGTACTGTGCCTATAAGAAGCACAGAAAAAGTTATGAAAGTTGAAAATTAATAAACTGAAAAGTTATAGCATCAAATCTTTGTAAAAAACACAATTTTAGCAAAGGATTGCTCCCATTAGCAAAGGATAACTAACCCTGATAGCAGAAAAAAAAAAAAAAAAAAATACAGAAATAAACGTTTTTTTATCACAGTCAACTACAATCTCACAGCTCTGCTGTGAGTGATTACCTCCCTCAAAACAAGTTTTGAAGACCCCTGAGTTCTGTAGAGATGAACCGGATCATGCAGGGAAGACAATAAACTTCTGACTGAATTTTTTGATGCGTAGCAAAAGCGCCAAAAAAGGCCCCTCCCCCTCACACATAACAGTGAGAGAGATCAGTAAACTGTCATAAATTAAATAAAACGACTGCCAAGTGGAAAAAAATAGTGCCCAAAACATTTTTTCACCCAGTACCTCAGAAAATTAAACGATTTTACATGCCAGCAAAAAACGTTTAACATTAATAAATTGAGTGTTATTAAAAAGCCTGTTGCTAGTCCCTGCAAACTAGGCTAAAGTTTTATGCATACAGTATAATTCCAGTGAAGTGCCATTCCCCAGAATACTGAAGTGTAAAATATACATACATGACAGCCTGATACCAGTTGCTGCTACTGCATTTAAGGCTGAGTTTACATTATATCGGTATGGCAGAATTTTCTCATCAATTCCATTGTCAGAAAATAATAAGCTGCTACATACCTCTTTGCAGAATAATCTGCCCGCTGTCCCCTGATCTGAAGTTTACCTCTCCTCAGATGGCCGAGAAACAGCAATATGATCTTAACTACTCCGGCTAAAATCATAGAAAAACTCAGGTAGATTCTTCTTCAGATTCTACCAGAGAAGGAATAACACACTCCGGTGCTATTATAAAATAACAAACTTTTGATTGAAGGTATGAAACTAAGTATAATCACCACAGTCCTCTCACACATCCTATCTATTCGTTGGGTGCAAGAGAATGACTGGTAATGGCAGTTAGGGGAGGAGCTATATAGCAGCTCTGCTGGGTGAATCCTCTTGCACTTCCTGTTGGGGAGGAGTTAATATCCCATAAGTAATGGATGATCCGTGGACTGGATACACTTAACAAGAGAAAAGAGACAGCCCTAGTGGAATGACCTGTAATTCTCTCAGGAGACTGCTGCCCAGCAGTCTCATAAGCAAAACCAATTATACTTCACAACCAGAGATAAAGAGAAGTAGCAGAAGCTTTCTGACCTTTATGTTTACCAGAGAAACAAACAAACAGGGCAGAAGACTGGCGAAAATCCTTAGTCGCCTGAAAATAAATTTTTAAAGCACGCACAACCTCTAAGTTGTTCAACAAATGTTCTTGCGAAAAGAAGAACTATGACAAAGAGAAGGATTAACAATTTCACAATCACCGGCACCCATTAGAGGGTTAAGGCGGACAGAGTTCCCACTTCTCAGAATGAAAAATCTGTCTGCTCAGGATATCCGCTTCCCAGTTGTTTCCTGGGACGTGGATGGCAGATAGACCCCAATTGTGAGCTTCCGCCCACTGAACAATCCACATCACCTCCTACATGGCTAAGGAACTTTAAGTTCCTCTCTAGTGGTTGATGTAAACCATTGAGGGGAAATAGTCTGATTGGAACCAAGATAAGGACGACTGAGGCCAAGTCATCAGAGCATTGAAAATCGCTCTCAACTTCAAAATGTTTAAGAGGAGAGCAGACACTTCCGAGTCCATAATCCCTGCGCCTTAAACAAGACCCAGACTGCTTCCCAGCCCAGCAGGTAGGCGTCCATGGTCACATCACCCAGGAATATCTCTAGAAGCACGCGCCCCGAGACAGATACTCCTGAAAAGTTTTATAGAACACAGTAAAGGGAAGGATGTCAATGGTTAACCCTCAGACCAATTCCCTCTATACATATCACTGAAAAGTGAAGGTAAAAACAACTGGAGCTAGGTCCAAACTCCCAACCTTATGGTTGCAAAATGGCTATATACCAGACCACAAGAGCCTTGCTGTTGACCGGACATAAGACTGCAGAGAAAGAAAAAGGAATAAATCCTTGATTATCTGACCTCTGTTAAAAATCTTCTCCTAGATAGAGAATCTATTAAGGTCTCCAAATATTCACCCTTGTAGATGGAACAAGGGAACTCTTCTCCAGATTAATTTCCCATCCATGGGAAAGTAGATTGGACAGGATCTCTAGAAAGAGAGTTTGCTCAAAGTAAGGATGACATCTGAACCATATATTGTCCAGAAAAACACCCTTGCAATACCCTAAAACCTAAAAGTCTGTCTAGGATGACGAAAAATCCCAAATCCAGGGAACAATAAACCTTCAGGTCTATTTTCGATATAAACAGGCCCTCTTAATACAAAGGAGAAAGGATACTACTTTGAAGGTCAGAGTCTGAGTTACTTGAGGTAATTACCTAGAACCCGTTCCCAAACTGGGACTGGAACTATCACTCCCAGAGAGGAAGATCCTGAACCCTGCTCAAGGAATGCCTCTCATCATATCTGGATTGCAGATACTCTAAAAGGCATGACTGACCCTGCAAAAAGAGGAAAAATAAACTTTCCTTTAGTCTTACTCTCTTGACGTGAGGTAGGAAAACCCTTTTTGTACCCTTAAAGTCAGAGGATAATTCTGCTAGACCAAGTCCAAACAAGGTCTCATCCTTAAAAGGAAACGCCCAAAGCGTGGATTTGGAGGTCAGAGTCTGAGTTACTTGAGGTAATTACCTAGAACCCGTTCCCAAACTGGGACTGGAACTATCACTCCCAGAGAGGAAGATCCTGAACCCTGCTCAAGGAATGCCTCTCATCATATCTGGATTGCAGATACTCTAAAAGGCATGACTGACCCTGCAAAAAGAGGAAAAATAAACTTTCCTTTAGTCTTACTCTCTTGACGTGAGGTAGGAAAACCCTTTTTGTACCCTTAAAGTCAGAGGATAATTCTGCTAGACCAAGTCCAAACAAGGTCTCATCCTTAAAAGGAAACGCCCAAAGCGTGGATTTGGAGGAAACAAAGTATTGAACCTGCAACTGCAGAACTATAAAGCCTAGGTTGTACCACTAAACCACAGGTAGGCTTCTCAGCTGACCGAGAATTCAGCCACAATGCCGGGCGGCTAGTACAGCAAGTCTAATAAGATAAGACATTGCTCTAAATGAACAATCAAACCTCCAGCTTCTTATCCATGGATCCGTAAAGGATCAACTACCCTCCATAGGGATAAAAATACTCTGAGCCGTAGTAGAACAGCTCCCTTCTACTTAGGGCATTGTGTATTTTAATGGGGTCAACAACAGGAAAATCCATTAAAGGACGGGAGAAAGGTATCCCTTCTTCTCCTACACCTGTGAAAATTTCCATAGCACGTCTTGAAACATTTCCGCAAAGGAAGGAACATCATATAAATGATCAAGTTTACAAAACTTCCAATGGTTGACAACGACAGGGATATCAATGTCGTCCAATAGCTAAAACCTCCTGTAACAGTACATGAGGTGTGAAAGCATACATCTGAAGGAGATAACTTCAGCATCAGATGAAGGAATTATACTGTCCAAATCTGAAATTTCACTCTCAGAAACTACCTGTGAATATTCCTCACCAGACTTAGGAGAGAGAAACACCTGCGTAGCAGAAAGTGGAGCAAAAATCATACTGAACTTTAAATGTCCTCTTGCATTTTCCTGTAGTAAAGGAAAGACAGACAAAGCCACAGATATCGTAGAGGATACCTGAGCTGCAAAAGTTGGAAGCAAATACACTCCTCCAGGAGATTGGGAGGAACCACATGGCACTGCATGTGACACCATAGAGACTTGGGAGATGTAAGGAGAAAGCTGTGGCATTGCCTGAACAGCATCATCCTGGGAGACATAAGGCTCAGATTTATCTGTACAAGTTGCTAAAAAAAGCGGCACAGGAAAACATAGACATTTGTAAACCTTCTAAACTTATCTTTAGAGGCGAAAAGCTCCAACAAGAACATCTTAATTTAAAAGAGATATTCTAAACGAGAGACAGAAAAGATTATTAAAACTCATTTGTTCCTCAAGCCATAAACAATTGTTCCTAGGAGCAGACCACTGTATATGTAATGAAATAAATCTTTAGACTTAAAGATTTAATCGAACATAAATATAAAATGAATGTTTTGTGCTAAAAACGTTACTAACATTCACCTACAAATAAGTATACTAAAACAGTGCATATAGGGCAAGGAAGAATAATTCTCATATTGCAAACAGAGAACAACTTGTAATTGGACATAAAGACACTAAAATATATTTCCCATTAAACATCCGCCTGCAGTTAGTTTATTCAAGGAGACAGAAAAATAACTTTCAAATGGGACATAATGATACAGCATCTATTTCCCAATAACATCCGTCTAGCAGCAGCAACAACTCCACTCAGTTCTCAGCATGAGAACGAGGCGGATGTACACATCCAGTCCCGGAGGCATGGGCCAAGAATCGGTACGGAATGAAATGTCACATTCGCTCAAAAAAGCAGGACCCAGCTCTCCTCTAATACATGAGGAGTTCCTGCAGAAAAAGAAGAAAAAAACTATGGGACCGTAGAGCTTGAGAAAAACGGAACCTGTGCAGTCCCATAGGAAAGGCGCCAACTATGAGAGGATAGCGCGCTCCTAACAGTCCCCGCAAAGTACACTATAAAAAAAAAAAAGGGACCAAGAGAGGCTGCAAATTCAAAGACAAACTCTAAAATTCTAGATGACTAGAACCTCGCCAAGAGCATATTTAATAAAAATTAGATCAGAGCCCCCATAGGTGGTCAACCCCTTCATTGCAGTGAAGGTGGTTAACCCCTAAGTCTCCCCAATCACATGCCATAAAAGTGCCTGCCCACTGCCTTATTATCGTTCATAAAGGAACTTGTCCCACATAAAAAGCAGAGGGTCCTTAACCCCTTCAGTGCCAGCCTCCTAGCCCCAGAAGACAAAAAGGCACTTGCCTGCAATCTAGCCGATCGGCAGGAGGACGACTTACACGGCGTGAGAGGACGCCACTACTCACAGAGACCTGTAAACAGAGAAAGAACAGAGTAAACCTACTCAGGCTTTCTATACTCTGGGCAGCAAATATGTTAGGAAAACGCAGCAAGGCCCACCTTACAAGTTCCTAACTGCTTTAAAGCCACCACTGCCCTATTGAAGAGCCTAACGTGTAGTACAGCTAGACCCAATCCTGAAAGACAGATCAGAGTAAACCTACTCTGTCTAAAAATGATAAAATCTTGCTTGAAATAAAAGTAAATCCAATTTTCTTCAGGCAACAAAACTTTACTTTCTCCATGCACCAAGGCAAAGAGAAGGACTGGGGATTGTGGGAAGGGAAGTGACATCTATTAGCTTTGCTGTGGTGCTCTTTGCCTCCTCCTGCTGGCCAAGAGTGATATTCCCAACAGTAATTGATGATTCCGTGGACTTACCGTATCTTAGGAAAGAAAATGGAAAAAAACAACCCACTCTCGCGCAAACCCAATCGCATATTCTCACGTGTACTGACCCGACATGAAAATATGAATATTTCAAATTCCAATGTTCTTCACATAACAGAATATGTTCTATTTATTCATAAATACATATTTATATATGTATACAGTATCTCACAAAAGTGAGTACACCCCTCACATTTTTGTAAATATTTTATAATATCTTTTCATGTGACAACACTGAAGACAGGACACTTTGCGTCAACGTAAAGTAGTGAGTGTACAGCGTGTATAACAGTGTAAATTTGCTGTCCCCTCAAAATAACTCAACACACAGCCATTAATGTCTAAACCGTTGGCAACAAAAGTGAGTACACCCTAAGTGGAAATGTCCAAATTGGGCCTAAAGTGTCAATATTTTGTGTGGCCACCATTATTTTCCAGCACTGCCTTAACCCTCTTGAGCATGGAGTTCACAAGAGCTTCACAGGTTGCCACTGGAGTCCTCTTCCACTCCTCCATGACAACATCACGGAGCTGGTGGATGTTAGAGACCTTGCGTTCTCCCACAGATGCTCAATAGGGTTTAGGTCTGAAGACATGCTTGGCCAGTCCATCACCTTTACCCTCAGCTTCTTTAGCAAGGCAGTGGTCATCTTGGAGGTGTGTTTGGGGTCGTTATCATGTTGGAATACTGCCCTGCAGCCCAGTCTTCGAAGGGAGGGGATCATGCTCTGTTTCAGTATGTCAGAGTACATGTTGGCATTCATGGTTACCCCAATAAACTGTAGCTCCCCAGTGCCGGCAGCGCACATGCAGGCCCAGACCATGACACTCCCACCACCATGCTTGACTGTAGGCAAGACACACTTGTCTTTGTACTCCTCACCTGGTTGCCGCCACACATGCTTGACACCATCTGAACCAAATAAGTTTACCTTGGTCTCATCGGACCACAGGACATGGTTCCAGTAATCCATGTCCTTAGTCTGCTTGTCTTCAGCAAACTGTTTGCAGGCTTTCTTGTGCATCATTTTTAGAAGAGGCTTCCTTCTGGGACGACAGCCATGCAAACCAATTTGATGTAGTGTGCAGCGTATGGTCTGAGCACTGACAGGCTGACCCCCCACCCCTACAAGCTCTGCAGCAATGCTGGCAGCACTCATACGTCTATTTCCCAAAGACAACCTCTGGATATGATGCTGAGCATGTGCACTCAACTTCTTTAGTCGACCATGGCGTGGCCTGTTCTGAGTGGAACCTGTCCTGTGAAACCGCTGTATGGTCTTGCCCACCGTGCTGCAGCTCAGTTTCAGGGTCTTGGCAATCTTCTTACAGCCTAGGCCATCTTTATGTAGAGCAATAATTCTTTTTTCCAGATCCTCAGAGAGTTCTTTGCCATGAGGTGCCATGTTGAACTTCAAGTGACCAGTATGAGTCACAAGGAATGACACCGGTAAGGGAAATTGGGCCCAATTTGGACATTTCCACTTAGGGGTGTACTCAATTTTGTTGCCAACGGTTTTGACATTAATGGCTGTGTGTTGAGTTATTTTGAGGGGACAGAAAATTTACTCTGTTATACAGGCTGTACACTCACTACTTTACATTGTAGCAAAATGTCATTTCTTCAGTGTTGTCACATGACATGATATAATAAAATATTTACAAAGTGATACTATATATATATATATATATATATATATATATATATATATAATCTTTTTTGGTGCAATATATCTATACCTATATACATACATATATATATATATATATATATATACAGATTAGTATATAGGTATAGATATATACAGATATATATAGGAATATCTATTTAGAAACACATAGAACATTCTGTGCAGAACATTGGAATGAAAAATATTTGCAGTAAATACATAGTTAAAAACAATTTATGTAAGAACTTACCTGATAAATTAATTTCTTTCATATTAGCAAGAGTCCATGAGCTAGTGACGTATGGGATATACATTCCTACCAGGAGGGGCAAAGTTTCCCAAACCTTAAAATGCCTATAAATGCACCCCTCACCACACCCACAAATCAGTTTAACGAATAGCCAAGAAGTGGGGTGATAAGAAAAAAGTGTGAAGCATAAATATAAGGAATTGGAATAATTGTGCTTTATACAAAAAAATCATAACCACCACAAAAAGGGTGGGCCTCATGGACTCTTGCTAATATGAAAGAAATTAATTTATCAGGTAAGTTCTTACATAAATTATGTTTTCTTTCATGTAATTAGCAAGAGTCCATGAGCTAGTGACGTATGGGATAATGACTACCCAAGATGTGGATCTTTCCACGCAAGAGTCACTAGAGAGGGAGGGATAAAATAAAGACAGCCAATTCCTGCTGAAAATAATCCACACCCAAAATAAAGTTTAATGAAAACATAAGCAGAAGATTCAAACTGAAACCGCTGCCTGAAGTACTTTTCTACCAAAAACTGCTTCAGAAGAAGAAAACACATCAAAATGGTAGAATTTAGTAAAAGTATGCAAAGAGGACCAAGTTGCTGCTTTGCAAATCTGACCAACCGAAGCTTCATTCCTAAACGCCCAGGAAGTAGAAACTGACCTAGTAGAATGAGCTGTAATCCTTTGAGGCGGAGTTTTACCCGACTCGACATAGGCATGATGAATTAAAGATTTCAACCAAGATGCCAAAGAAATGGCAGAAGCTTTCTGGCTTTTTCTAGAACCAGAAAAGATGAAAAATAGACTAGAAGTCTTTCGGAAAGACTTAGTAGCTTCAACATAATATTACAAAGCTCTAACAACATCCAAAGAATGCAATGATTTCTCCTTAGAATTCTTAGGATTAGGACATAATGAAGGAACCACAATTTCTACTAATGTTGTTAGAATACACAACCTTAGGAAAAAATTCAAAAGAAGTTCGCAACACCGCCTTATCCTGATGAAAAATCAGAAAAGGAGACTCACAAGAAAGAGCAGATAATTCAGAGACTCTTCTGGCAGAAGAGATGGCCAAAAGAAACAAAACTTTCCAAGAAAGAAGTTTAATGTCCAAATGAATGCATGGGTTCAAAAGGAGGAGCTAGAAGAGCCCCCAGAACCAAATTCAAACTCCAAGGAGGAGAAATTGACTGAATGACAGGTTTTATACGAACCAAGTCTTGTACAAAACAATGAATATCAGGAAGATTAGCAATCTTTCTGTGAAAAAGAACAGAAAGGGCAGAGATTTGTCCTGTCAAGGAACTTGCGGACAAACCTTTATCTAAACCATCCTGAAGAAACTGTAAAAAATTCTCGGAATTCTAAAAGAATGCCAGGAAAAATGATGAAAAGACACTAAGAAATATAAGTCTTCCAGACTCTATAATATATCTCTCTAGATACAGATTTACGAGCCTGTAACATAGTATTAATCACAGAGTCAGAGAAACCTCTTTGACCAAGAATTAAGCGTTCAATCTCCATACCCTTAAATTTAAAGATTTGAAATCCTAATGGAAAAAAGGACCTTGCGACAGAAGGTCTGGTCTTAACGGAAGAGCCCACGGTTAGCAAGAGGCCATCCGAAAAAGAATCCGTCCATGCTGGAGCTACCAGCAGAACAAACGAGCATTCCTTCAGAATCTTGGAGATTACTCTTGGAAGAAGAACTAGAGGCGGAGAGATATAGGCAGGATGATACTTCCAAGGAAGTGATAATGCATTCACTGCCTCCGCCTGAGGATCCCGGGATCTGAACAGATACCTGGGAAGTTTCTTGTTTAGATGAGAAACCATCAGATCTATTTCTGGAAGTTCCCACATTTGAACAATGTGAAGAAATACCTCTGGGTGAAGAGACCATTCGCCCGGATACAACGTTTGACGACTGTGATAATCCGCTTCCCAATTGTCTATACCTGGGAAATGAACCACAGAGATTAGACAGGAACTGGATTCCGCCCAAACCAGAATTCGAGATACTTCTTTCATAGCCAGAGGACTGTGAGTCCCTCCTTGATGATTGATGTATGCCACAGCTGTGACATTGTCTGTCTGAAAACAAATGAACGACTCTCTCTTCAGAAGAGGCCAAGACTGAAGAGCTCTGAAAATTGCACGGAGTTCCAAAATATTGATCGGTAATCTCACCTCCTGAGATTCCCAAACCCCTTGTGCCGTCAGAGACCCCCACACAGCTCCCCAACCTGTAAGACTTGTATCTGTTGAAATTACAGTCCAGGTCGGAAGAACAAAAGAAGCCCCCTGAACTAAACGATGGTGATCTGTCCACCACGTCAGAGAGTGTCGTACAATCGGTTTTAAAGATATTAATTGAGATATCTTTGTGTAATCCCTGCACCATTGGTTCAGCATACAGAGCTGAAGAGGTCGCATGTGAAAATGAGCAAAGGAGATCGCGTTCGATGCAGCAGACATAAGACCTAAAATTTCCATGTATAAGGCTACCAAAGGGAATGATTGTGACTGAAGGTTTTGACAAGCTGATATCAATGTTAGACTTCTCTTGTCTGACAAAGACAGAGTCATAGACACTGAATCTACCTGGAAACCTAAAAAGGTTACCCTTGTCTGAGGAATCAATGAACTATTTGGTAAATTGATCCTCCAACCATGATCTTGAAGAAACAACACAAGTCGATTCGTATGAGATTCTGTTAAATGTGAAGACTGAGCAAGTACCAAGATATCGTCCAAATAAGGAAATACCAATACCCCGTTCTCTGAATACAGACAGAAGGGCACCGAGAACCTTTGTAAAAATTCTTGGAGCTGATGCTAAGCCAAACGGTAGAGCCACAAAACTGGTAATGCTTGTCTAAAAAAGAGAATCTCAGAAACTAAAAGTGATCTGGATGAATCGGAATATGCAGATATGCATCCTGTAAATCTATTGTACACATATAATGCCCTTGCTGAACAAAAGGCAGGATAGTCCTTACAGTTACCATTTGAATGTTGGTATCCTTACATAACGATTCAATATTGATAGATCCGGAACTGGTCTGAAGGAATTGACCTTCTTTGGTACAATGAAGAGATAGAATAAAACCCCAGCCCCTGTTCCAGAACTGGAACTGGCATAATTACTCCAGCCAACTCTAGATCTGAAACACATTTCAGAAATACTTGAGCCTTTGCTGGGTTTACTGGGACACGGGAAAGAAAAAAATCTCTTTGCAGGAGGCCTTAACTTGAAGCCAATTCTGTACCCTTCTGAAACAATGTTCTGAAACCAGAGATTATGAACGGAATTGATCCAAATTTCTTTGAAAAGAACGTAAACTGCCCCATACCAGCTGAGCTGGAATGAGGGCCACACCTTCATGGGGACTTAGGAGCTGGCTTTGGGTTTCTATAAGGCTTGGATATATTCCAAAGTGAAGAAGGTTTCCAAACTGATACCGCTCCTGAGGATGAAGGATCAGGCTTTTGTTCCTTGTTGTGATGAAAGGAACGAAAACAATTATTAGACCTAAATTTACCTCAGATTTGTTATCCTGTGGTAAAAAAGTTCCCTTCCTTCCAGTAACAGTTGAGATAAAAGAATCCAACTGAGAACCGAATAATTTATTACCCTGGAAAGAAAGGGATAGCAAAGTTGACTTAGAAGACATATCAGCATTCCAAGTTTTAAGCCATAAAGCTCTTCTAGCTAAAATAGTTAGAGACATATACCTGACATCAATTCTAATGATATCAAAGATGGCATCACAAATAAAATAATTAGCATGTTATAGAATAATAATGCTATGAAAATTATGATCTGTTACTTGTTGCGCTAAAGCTTCTAACCAAAAAGATGAAGCTGCAGCAACATCCGCTAAAAATATAGCAGGAGTAGAGACAGCCCCTTTAACCTTAGGGATTTTGTCCCAAACTCTAATCTGTCAGATGGCACAGGATAAAATTGCTTAAAACGTTTTAAAAGGAGTAAATGAATTACCCAAATTATTCCATTCCCTGGAAATTACTTCAGAAATAGCATCAGGGACAGGAAACACTTCTGGAATAACTACAGGAAATTTAAAAACCTTATTTAAACGTTTAGTTTTAGTATCAAGAGGACCAGAATCCTCTATTTCTAATGCAATTAATACTTCTTTAAATAAAGAACGAATAAATTCCATCTTGAACAAATACAAAGATTTATCAGCATCAACCTCTGAGACAGAAACCTCTGAACCAGAAGAACCATTATCAGTATCAGAATGATGAAGTTCATTTAAAAATTCATCTGAAAAAAGAGAAGTTTTAAAAGACTTTTATGTATACTAGAAGGAGAAATAACAGACATAGCCTTCTTAATGGATTTAGAAACAAAATCTCTTATGTTATCAGGAACACTCTGAGTATTAGATGTTGACGGAACAGCAACAGGTAATGTAACAGTACTAAAGGAAATTTTATCTGCATTAACAAGTTTGTCATAACATTTAATACAAACAACAGCTGAAGGAACAGATACCAAAAGTGATACACTTAGCTTTGGTAGCTCCAGCACCGGGCAGCGATTTTCCTGAAGTATCTTCTGACTCAGTTGCAACGTGGAACATCTTGCGATATGTAATAGAAAAAACAACAGGCTTGCGACGGCGGGGGGAAGTGCTGGAGCGGCTTTCAAGATTAAAAGGTAAGTATTTTAACAAAACAAATTAAATGTAAACTTTGATGAATGAAAGTGCCGGGCACTGATTCATCAAACTTGACATTCACTTTAACTGTAAATAAATACATATGTACACATAGATATATATATATATATCCCAATGTTAAAGCCCTTTGCCTGCCTGCAACAAACCCCTTATCGCTGGGGCGCAAACGTTTGTGCTCCAATTGTACTCTGGCTATATATATTTAAACTAAAAATATTATCAATTGGTAACATAGAGACATTCTCATGGACAAAGAGTTTAAATATTTACTCCCTGATTATTAACAAAATTCATTCTTACATGATAAATTATTTTCTTTCAGAATGATAATGGTCCACAGACCTCCATAACATATGGGATATATTACCCGCCACTAGGAGGATGTCAACCCATACAAGAGCTTTAAACCCTCCTACCTCCCATCTCTCTCTTAGTTTTATGTAGCAAAGGAAAAGCAGGGTCTACAGAGGTGTCATTAGAATTGAAAGGGACAGGCATGTGGACCATCATCATTCCGAAAGAAAATAATTTATCAGGTAAGCATAAATTTTGTTTCCTTTCGTAAAATGATGATGGTCCACAGTCCTCCATAACATATGGGATTAATACCCAAGCCGATTGTGATGGACTTAGGACTGTAGGGGTACCATCTTTTACTGAAAGAGTGCTCGGGGCCGGGGCAGTGTTGTGGTTTGTGCGGCTATGGCACAGCCCAGGTAACCGGCCTCTTAGAACTAATTTCGGACTGTTTTATTCACACCTGCCGGTTACCAGAGCACGATACAATTATTCACCGTAAAGGAACCAAGGGGGCAGGAGTTTTACTGAGACTCTGGAGCTAGTTTCAGTTGCCCTGGACCACGCCTGACTGACTCATCCCTTATCAGCAGAACATGTCCCCAGACTCTTAGGCACCACTAAGCCTATTACTGATCAAAGGGAGCCTATTTGCCCAAAGACAGGCTGAATGTTATCTATTCTGATAGTATTTCTATTGTTCCACTAATTGATTCAATTACCAAGTTGAAAAGGGGGATTGTCCCTGGAAAAGTATAAAATGTATGTGCACAGTTTAATAAAGTGTTCATTCTGTTTTACTCTTGTCTAATTATTGGGGTAATTTTTCTAAAGGTTTTGGTGGTTCCAGTCTGTGGGAAGCAGTACTGGCGGAAATACCCCATTGGGGTACCAAGGAGGTCCGTAACATTGGTGGCAGCGGTGGGATCGCTTCCTTATATCTGGAGCATCCAAACCACCACCGGGATTCCACCTGATGGAGAGTCGCTACACCAACCTCAAGGGTACTACACTGAAAGACCTGTGCGAGGCTCGAGGGCAGACCACCAGTGGAAAAACATAATTTATGCTTACCTGATAAATTTATTTCTCTTGTAGTGTAGTCAGTCCACGGGTCATCCATTACTTATGGAATATATCTCTTCCTAACAGGAAGCTGCAAGAGGATCACCCAAGCAGAGCTGCTATATAGCTCCTCCCCTCACATGTCATATTCAGTCATTCGACCAAAACCAGACAAGAAAGGAGAAACCATAGGGTGCAGAGGTGACTGGAGTTTAATTAAAATTTAGATCTGCCTTAAAGACAGGGCGGGCCGTGGACTGACTACACTACAAGAGAAATAAATTTATCAGGTAAGCATAAATTATGTTTTCTCTTGTTAAGTGTAGTCAGTCCACGGGTCATCCATTACTTATGGAATACCAAAGCTAAAGTACACGGATGAAGGGAGGGACAAGGCAGGAACCTTAAACAGAAGGAACCACTGCCTGAAGCACCTTTCTCCCAAAAATAGCTTCCGAAGAAGCAAAAGTGTCAAATTTGTAAAATTTTGAAAAAGTGTGAAGTGAAGACCAAGTCGCAGCCTTGCAAATCTGTTCAACAGAGGCCTCATTTTTAAAGGCCCAGGTGGAAGCCACAGCTCTAGTAGAATGAGCTGTAATCCTTTCAGGAGGCTGCTGTCCAGCAGTCTCATAGGCTAAACGTATTATGCTACGAAGCCAAAAAGAGAGAGAGGTAGCCGAAGCCTTTTGACCTCTTCTCTGTCCAGAGTAAACGACAAACAGGGAAGAAGTTTGACGAAAATCTTTAGTTGCCTGCAAATAGAACTTCAGGGCACGGACTACGTCCAGATTATGCAAAAGTCGTTCCTTCTTTGAAGAAGGGTTAGGACACAGTGATGGAACAACAATCTCTTGATTGATATTCCTGTTAGTAACTACCTTAGGTAAGAACCCAGGTTTAGTATGCAGAACTAATTTGTCTGAATGAAAAATCAGATAAGGAGAATCACAATGTAAGGCAGATAACTCAGAGACTCTTCGAGCCGAGGAAATAGCCATCAATAACAGAACCTTCCAGGATAACAGCTTGATATCAATGGAATGAAGGGGTTCAAATGGAACGCCTTGAAGAACGTTAAGAACTAAGTTTAAGCTCCACGGCGGAGCAACAGTCTTAAACACAGGCTTAATCATAGCTAAAGCCTGACAAAAAGCCTGAACGTCTGGAACTTCAGCCAGACGTTTGTGTAGAAGAATAGACAGAGCAGAAATCTGTCCCTTTAACGAACTAGCAGATAAGCCCTTTTCTAAACCCTCTTGTAGAAAGGACAATATCCTAGGAATCCTAACCTTACTCCATGAGTAACACTTGGATTTGCACCAATATAAATATTTACGCCATATCTTATGGTAAATTTTTCTGGTAACAGGCTTCCTAGCCTGTATTAAGGTATCAATAACCGACTCCGAGAAGCCACGCTTTGATAGAATCAAGCGTTCAATCTCCATGCAGTCAGCCTCAGAGAAATTAGTTTGGATGGTTGAAAGGACCCTGAATTAGAAGGTCCTGTCTCAGAGGCAGAGACCACGTGGACAGGACGACATGTCCACTAGGTCTGCATACCAGGTCCTGCGTGGCCACGCAGGCGCTATCAGAATCACCAAAGCTCTCTCCTGTTTGATCTTGGCAATCAAACGAGGAAGCATCGGAAATGGTGGAAACACATAAGCCATGTTGAAGACCCAAGGGGCTGTCAGAGCATCTATCAGCACCGCTCCCGGGTCCCTGGACCTGGATCCGTAACAAGGAAGCTTGGCGTTCTGGCGAGACGCCATGAGATCCAGATCTGGTTTGCCCCAACGATGAATCAGTTGAGCAAAGACCTCCGGATGAAGTTCCCACTCCCCTGGATGAAAAGTCTGGCGACTTAGAAAATCCGCCTCCCAGTTCTCCACGCCTGGGATGTAAATCGCTGACAGGTGGCAAGAGTGAGACTCTGCCCAGCGAATTATCTTTGAGACTTCCAACATCGCTAGGGAACTTCTGGTTCCCCCTTGATGGTTGATGTAGGCCACAGTCGTGATGTTGTCCGACTGAAATCTGATGAACCTCAGAGTTGCTAACTGAGGCCAAGCTAGGAGAGCATTGAATATTGCTCTTAATTCCAGAATATTTATTGGGAGGAGTTTCTCCTCCTGAGTCCATAATCCCTGAGCCTTCAGGGAGTTCCAGACTGCGCCCCAGCCTAGAAGGCTGGCGTCTGTTGTTACAATCGTCCAATCTGGCCTGCGAAAGGTCATCCCCTTGGACAGATGTGGCCGAGAAAGCCACCATAGAAGAGAATCTCTGGTCTCTTGATCCAGATTTAGTAGGGGGGACAAATCTGAGTAATCCCCGTTCCACTAACTTAGCATGCACAATTGCAGCGGTCTGAGATGCAGGCGCGCAAATGGTACTATGTCCATTGCCGCTACCATTAAGCCGATTACTTCCATGCACTGAGCTACTGACGGGTGTGGAATGGAATGAAGGACACGGCAAGCATTTAGAAGTTTTGATAACCTGGCCTCTGTCAGGTAAATTTTCATCTCTACAGAATCTACAAGAGTCCCTAGAAAGGGAACCCTTGTAAGTGGTAATAGAGAACTCTTTTCCACGTTCACCTTCCACCCATGCGACCTCAGAAATGCCAGAACTATCTCTGTATGAGACTTGGCAGTTTGAAAACTTGACGCTTGTATCAGAATGTCGTCTAGGTACGGAGTCACCGCTATGCCTCGTGGTCTTAGTACCGCCAGAAGTGAGCCCAGAACTTTTGTAAAGATTCTTGGAGCCGTAGCTAATCCGAAGGGAAGAGCTACAAACTGGTAATGCCTGTCTAGGAAAGCAAATCTTAGGTACCGATAATGATCCTTGTGAATCGGTATGTGAAGGTAGGCATCCTTTAAGTCCACTGTGGTCATGTACTGACCCTCTTGGATCATGGGAAGGTTGGTTCGAATAGTTTCCATTTTGAATGATGGAACACTTAGGAATTTGTTTAGGATTTTTAAGTCCAAGATTGGTCTGAAGGTTCCCTCTTTCTTGGGAACCACAAATAGATTTGAATAGAATCCTTGCCCGTGTTCCGTCCGCGGAACTGGGTGGATCACCCCCATTAGTAAGAGGTCTTGTACACAGCGTAGAAACACCTCTTTCTTTATTTGGTTTGCTGATAACCTTGAAAGATGAAATCTCCCTCGTGGAGGAGAAGTTTTGAAGTCCAGGAGATATCCCTGAGATATGATCTCCAACGCCCAGGGATCCTGGACATCTCTTGCCCAAGCCTGGGCGAAGAGAGAAAGTCTGCCCCCCACTAGATCCGTTACCGGATAGGGGGCCCTCTCTTCATGCTGTCTTAGGGGCAGCAGCAGGCTTCTTGGCCTGCTTGCCCTTGTTCCAGGACTGGTTAACTTTCCAGGCCTGTCTGTAACGAACAACAGCTCCTTCCTGTTTTGGAGCGGAGGAAGTTGATGCTGCTCCTGCCTTGAAGTTACGAAAGGCACGAAAATTAGACTGTTTGGCCTTTGATTTGGCCCTGTCCTGAGGTAGAGCATGGCCCTTACCTCCCGTAATGTCAGCTATAATTTCTTTCAAGCCGGGCCCGAATAAGGTCTGCCCTTTGAAAGGAATATTAAGCAATTTAGATTTAGAAGTCACGTCAGCTGACCAGGATTTAAGCCATAGCGCTCTGCGCGCTTGGATGGCGAATCCGGAGTTCTTAGCCGTAAGTTTGGTTAAATGTACGACGGCATCAGAAACAAATGCGTTAGCTAGCTTAAGTGCTTTACGCTTGTTCATAATTTCATCCAATGGAGCTGTGCAAATGGCCTCTTCCAGAGACTCAAACCAGAATGCCGCCGCAGCAGTGACAGGCGCAATGCATGCAAGGGGCTGTAAGATAAAACCTTGTTGAACAAACATTTTCTTAAGGTAACCCTCTAATTTCTTATCCATTGGATCTGAAAAGGCACAACTATCCTCCACCGGGATAGTGGTACGCTTAGCTAAAGTAGAAACTGCTCCCTCCACCTTAGGGACCGTCTGCCATAAGTCTCGTGTGGTGGCGTCTATAGGAAACATTTTCCTAAATATGGGAGGAGGGGAAAAAGGCACACCAGGTCTATCCCACTCCTTGCTAATAATCTCTGTAAGCCTTTTAGGTATAGGAAACACGTCAGTACACACCGGTACCGCATAGTATCTATCCAACCTACATAATTTTTCTGGAATTGCAACCGTGTTACAATCATTCAGAGCCGCTAATACCTCCCCTAGCAATATGCGGAGGTTCTCAAGCTTAAATTTAAAATTAGAAATCTCTGAATCCAGTCTCCCTGGATCAGATCCGTCACCCACAGAATGAAGCTCTCCGTCTTCATGCTCTGCAAACTGTGACGCAGTATCTGACATGGCTCTCACCTCATCCGCGCGCTCTGTCCTTAACCCAGAGCTATCGCGCTTGCCTCTTAATTCTGGCAATTTAGATAATACTTCTGTCATAACAGTAGCCATGTCTTGCAAAGTGATTTGCAAGGGCCTCCCTGATGTACTTGGCGCCACAAAATCACGCACCTCCTGAGCGGGAGGCGAAGGTACTGACACGTGAGGAGAGTTAGTCGGCATAACTTCCCCCTCGTTGTCTGGTGATAATTTCTTTACATGTAAAGATTGACTTTTATTTAAAGTAACATCAATGCAATTAGTACACAAATTTCTATTGGGCTCCACATTGGCCTTTAAACATAGTGAACAAAGAGATTCATCTGAGTTAGACATGTTTAAACAGACTAGCAATGAGACTAGCAAGCTTGGACTTCTAAATAAATTTACAAGCAGTATAAAAAAAACGCAACTGTGCCTTTAAGAAGCACAAAAAGCTGTCACAGTTGAAATAACAATGAACCAAAATAGTTATAGCAACCAATTTTTCACAGTAAATGTATTAAGTTAGCAAAGGATTGCACCCACCAGCAAATGGATGATTAACCCCTTAATACCCAAAAACGGATAACAATTTAATAATTAACGTTTTTAACACAGTCAAAACACACTGTCACAGGTCTGCTGTGACTGATTACCTCCCTCAAAATGAATTTTGAAGACCCCTGAGCTCTCTAGAGACGATCTGGATCATGGAGGATGAAGTAGACAGATTGTGACTGAATTTTTACTGCGCAAAAAAGAGCTAAAATAGGCCCCTCCCACTCATATTACAACAGTGGGGAAGCTCAGAAAACTGTTTCTATGCAGAAAACAAAGATGGCCATGTGTTAAAATCATGCCCCAATAAGTTTTATCACCAAGTACCTCACAAAAAACGATTAACATGCCATTAAACGTTTTGAACATACATTTTAAAAGTTATGAAGTGTTATTAATAAGCCTGCTACCAGTCGCTTTTACTGCAGTTAAGGCTCATACATTATTTCAGTATTAACAGTATTTTCAGAGTCAATTCCATTGCTTAGAAAAATACATTCAGTGTACACACACTCATCAGCCTAATACCAGTCGCTATCACTGCATTTAAGGCTGAACTTACGTTACATTGGTATCAGCAGTATTTTCTCAGTCAATTCCATTCCTCAGAAAAATAATTTACTGCACATACCTCTTTTGCAGGGGGGCCCTGCATGCTATTCCCCTTTTCTGAAGTTACCTCACTCCTCAGATGAGAACAGCCAGTGGATCTTAGTTACGTCTGCTAAGATCATAGAAAACGCAGGCAGATTCTTCTTCTAATGCTGCCTGAGAACAAACAGCACACTCCGGTGCCATTTAAAATAACAAACTTTTGATTGAAGAAATAAACTAAGTTAAAAAACACCACAGACCTCTCACAGCGACCTATCTTTAGTTAGGCTGCAAGAGAATGACTGTATATGACATGTGAGGGGAGGAGCTATATAGCAGCTCTGCTTGGGTGATCCTCTTGCAGCTTCCTGTTAGGAAGAGATATATTCCATAAGTAATGGATGACCCGTGTACTGACTACACTTAACAAGAGAAATCAAAGGCCACGCTGATCGCGGAGCTTATGGAGGGCGATAGTACCTGAGAGCAGACCTGGGGGGTCAGAGGTTAGAAGTGCCTAACCAACCGACCTTCAAAGGGACATCCAGTGGCGGTTAGCTCTGTACGACACCGCACCCAAACTATCACAGATGCGACTCGCTTAAAGATGTTGGAGGTCCAACAGGTCAACGGAGAACTGGTACCCGCGGACGGAAGACAGCAAACGAAAATGCCCTATGCTGCATTACATTCCTTCCAGGATGGTCAAGAGGAGATCAGCCACTACCTGCAAGTCTTTGAGACACAGTGCGACCTGCAGGGGATCGATGAGGGGGACTGGGTGACCCTCCTCCTCAGCAAGTTGTCCGGTCTAGCATTGGATGCTATTGAAACAATCCCTGCAGAAGACCAGAAAGACTGGGTCAAGGAGAGATTGCTGGCCTGGTAAGACATCAGCTCGGATGTCACATCGGCTTAAGTTCCGCAGACTCCGAAAGAGAGAGGGACAACCCTATACGGAGCTGTCTCATCAGATGTCCTGGTCCATGGATGCCTGGTTTGCAGGATGTCAATCGACCACTTGGCGGAGGCTAATCAACTAATCCTGCTGTAACAGTTCTATTAACAAACACCTCCAGACGTTCGGGACTGGGTCAAGGCCCACAAGCCGTTGACAGTGGATCAGGCAGCGGTCCTAGCGGATCAGTATGTTGAAACGCGATGGACACATCACTGTGAAATCCGGTCAGCCCAGCAGTTACCCGTCCAATGGTCTCAACACGGCCGCCAGTACTCACCCAGACTCCCTGTCCCGTTCCTACCCCTCTGCTTAGGAAGACAGGACAAAGGTGTTTTGGCTGCAAACAAGCAGGGCACATATGGAGTAATTGCCCCCGAGGCGTTCCACAGTTAACCTGGAACCAGGCATAATCAGGTCCACTCAGAGCAGCAGCCCATTGCATAGATACCTGGGCGGTCAGCTCTGTGGGACCCGGGGGTGAAGAAGAGTTTGGAATCTTGCATGAGTTCGACCCAGTTCAGGCAGCATCACATCACAACAGACACCACCACCGACAAACCGTGAGGGTCAACAGGTGGCCCAGCCAAGGGCTACAGGACAAAGGTGCCATTATCACCTTGGTACAGCCTTGATTGGTCACTGCAGAGGAACACACCGGCCGGGCCATCGCAGTATGGGTAGCCAGGGGCAAGATTCTACAAATTTGGAGAGCCTTCCTCTGCTGGAGCTTCCCGAGCAGGCTAGCGATGGTGTAGTTATAGAGGCAGTTAGACTAGACGAACAGCTAGGGACCTTACAGAAATAGCAGGTCATGAGGGCCCTTAGTCAGCATCAGGAGATGTTCTCCACAGCCCCTGGGTACACTACCTTGATAGTCACCGTGTGGAGACCCCAGGACAACCGCCTCTATGGCAGACGGCTTACCGGGTACCCGAGACAGTTAGAGATGGGATAAGGAAGGAGATCATGGAGATGCTTGACCTAGGAGTCATCCAGCCGTCCAATAGCCCCTGGGCATTCCCAGTAGTGCGGGTGCCGAAACGGATGCTACAACCTGCTTTTGTGCAGATTAAGATGGTCTATGTTACGGAAAGGGTGGGACAATTTTCATGGCATTTCTTAATTAGCCAATACTGTGTCCTGAATGAGTTTCCTGCCAAAAGCTGCTGGCGATAAACTCTGAAAAAAGTATGCAGATAAGACATGTAGCAGCTTTGCAAATCTGCTTCAAAGAAGCATAATTTTTCAAAAAGCCACAATGTTGCAATTGCTCTAGAAGAAAGAGCTGTAAAACTCTTATAAAGATAACCTTCCCACTGTCAAGAAAGTCTGGAATCTCTTTTTTGTTTTTTAGTTAAGAGGCGAATGCTACCTTTCTTTCTGCCCCTCTTGATTGGTATTTTTCTTAGGAAGAGATTCTTATTTAGTACAAAATATAGCCTTCACCTTGTGAACAGTATGAAATGAAGAATCAAGGTTAACATTTTAGAAACTCTTTATGCTAAAGAGATTGCTAATAGAAAGAGTACTTTCCCAGATAATAGCCAATATCAATGGAATGCAATGGTTCAAGAGAGGAACCTTGGAATATAGAGGAAAGTAAGTTCAGATTCCAGGGTGGAGAAATAGGTTCCATCAGTGGCCTAATTCTAACTAACGCATGAACAAAAGTCTGAACCTCAGGAAGAGATTAGGCAGAAAATAGTGGACAACCCCTTGTCAAGGGCATCCTGGAAAAACTGAAGGATTCTAGGAATTAAAAAGGCTACCAAGAAAACCTTCTGGAAGAACACCACTTAAAAACTGTACGCCATTTAAATAGAGATTTGAGGTCTTGATAGAAAAGAGAACCATGAGATAACAGATTCTGTCTCAGAGGAAAAAAGCCATGGAAAGCAAAAGGACATCTGCACTATGTCCGCATATCAAGCCCTGCAGCGCCAGGCTGGAGCAACTTATATTACTAAAAAACCAAGGACATACCAAGGTGTCTAATATGTGACCCTTAGGATAATTTGAACTTGCACAATATCTTGGGAGTGTGAGAATGAAGTGAGAGGCCATTAGATCTATGTCCTGTAAGCCCATTGGATCAATAAGCAATCAAAAATGTCCTATGGAGAGACCACTTTCTGAAATGGACCGATCAACTGCTGGAATGATCCACCTTCCAGTTGTTCACACATGGTATTGTGAATTACCAATAGGGATTGATAATTCCTCTCTGCCCAAGACAGAGTAATAGAAACTTCCTGCATTGCCAGTGGACTGCAGTTAAACCCTGTAAAAAGTTATGTAGATCACGACAAGATGCTGTGCGTCTGGATACGGATAAACTTTTCCACCTTTAATAGAGGCCAGGGCTGAATAGCCCGAAGATCGCTCAAAGTTCCAGAATGATGATTGGTAACCTTGCTTTAAGGTGATACCAAACTTCTTGCAATCTTTGAAAAAGCCAGATCACCTCCAGCCTTAGAGACCAGAATTTGTCAGTACAATAGACCAAGGTTGACAAAAGAAGGATGTCCCAAGGGACAAAGAAAGACTTTGTGTCCTTAAGAAAAATATTGACTAAGAGAGAAATCAAAAGCAATCTGAGTGCCAAATGTAGATAATTCATTGACCACCAAGGTACCATAGCCATTATAGGGGTCTCGAGAGAGAGGAGGTGGTTAAAGAAACTGTGACTAAAGCAGTTACCATAAGACCTACCTCCTCCATGCACTGAGCTACCAATCGTTGAAGCTTGTTGTAGGAAGAGACACACCATCTGAATCTTAATAATGCAGAGTTCCAACAGGAAAACAGATGCATAAGGATTAAGTATATTATGACTCCTGCAAAGCTATCCTCATAGCAGGATATAAGGAGATTTAGGTAGATTGATACTCCCCACTATTGTCTTGAAAGACAGATGTTTGAAAGTATGAGCAACAGCTGTTGACCGTAAATTGCACTAGATATCAGCCAGATAAGGAGCAATTGGAATTTCCTGATTCTGATCACCGACAAGATTAAATCCCACAGAGTGCAAACTGGCAGAATTTTGTAGATATACAAACTTTAGGGACTGAAAATAATCCCTATGTATAGGAATGTGCTTTGAGGTCTATAAAAGTCATAGTGACCCTTAGATAACAGGGGGGAAAGTGATGGATGTTTAGGAATATGAAATCCAGTACAGGACTATAAATCCCTTTAGATAACAAACAGATTGGGGTAAAATCTCTTGACCCTGAGGTTACACAGGTACTAGGATTAATTATGCCCCTATTCTACAAATCCTTTAGTAAATGTTGTCGCTCTTAAAGACCATAGACAACATTTAGATAGGACCGCTGGTCAATCATGGGGACTCTGCTTCAAAGAGAACAAAAACACTCGATCTCTTGAAGGAAAAAGAAAATCAATCCAGATATCTAAACTATTTTCAGGGTAGAATCTGAAATGTAGAAACTTATACATAAGTTTATACAAAGTTTAAAAAATCTGTACATGACATAATCAAAGGATGTAGTTATGTAGCCTTCCTGACTAAAGGAGCAAGACATATAGACCAACAGGTACACATTAGATACTTGGAAATCCATGTCCACAATTAAGCAGAGACAAAGTAAATATACAAAGTGCATAGTTAATGAAAATATTCATAATTAATGCTTAGTGTCTGCATGATAAATGTGCATACATATAAATCACTCATACAATGGAATAAAAGAGACACCAATGGATCTAAACTCCAAAGGGTCACGCCGCTCGCCCGGCCGCCGCTTCGTCCATTGCCATAGACGCTGCTGTGAGCTTCGGACCGCGCGCCTCTCTTCCTGATGCCTGTCCGGATTCCTCCTGTGGCGCAAATCCTGCAGCTATGTAAGTACCTCACTTACATTCACCTATGCCCAAGTATAGGTGTTGCTTTGTGTGCTCCTGAGTGCTGTGTTACTGAACTGCTGGATTGCCATTCTGTTATTGAACTCTGCCTGTCTGACCACTCTGCTTGCTTAACCCCTGAACTGCTGGATTGACATACAGTTATTGAACTCTGCCTGTCTGACCACTCTGCTTGCTTAACTCCTGAACTGCTAAATTGCGATACTGTTATTGAACTCTGCCTGTCTGACCACTCTGCTTGCTTAACCCATGAACGGCTGAATTTCCATACTGTTATTGAACTCTGCCTGTCTGACCACTCTGCTTGCTTAATTCCTGAACTGCTGGATTGCCATACTGTTATTGAACTCTGCTTGTCTGACCATTCTATTGGTTTAACCGTGAACTGCTACCATGAGTACTGCTTACCTCATTACACTAACTTACTCTGCTCTGGGATATTTCCTATCATTCCACTTGACGCTAGGATAAAAAGACTACTGGCCAAGTTTGGTCTGATAGAGAGATATCCCACGAGCATTACACAAAGGATCTCTACAAATAGTGAAAATATTCATGACCAATGTTCAGTATCTGCATGAAGAACCTATTGTATATAAATTACACATAAAATAGGTATAAATGGATACCAATAGATCTTATCTCTAAAGGATCTCTACATATAGTGAAAATATTCACGATCAATGTTCAGTATCTGCATGAAAGAACCTTTCTGGATATAAATTACACAAAACATAGGTATAAAGAGATACCAATAGATCTTATCTCTAAAGGATCTCTACATATAGTGAAAATAGTCATGATCAAAGTTCAGTATCTGCATGAAGAACCTTTGTGCATATAAATTATACATAACCTAGGTATAAAAGAGATACCAATAGATCTTATCTCTAAAGGATCTCCACTGTTGTATTAAAATTCAGATAAATCCTGCAGACTGCAATAGGAAATAAACATGCAGAGAACAATAAATGAAAGGTATATGCCAAGAGGGGTATATACTATAGAATTGTGTACACTAATAGCAGGCAACATGTAATGTGTAGCATCCACAGAAAACAAGAGTCCTGCCTATGTAAAATTATTATTTGTAAACAGAATAGTGTACATAATTTTCATGATGAACATTATAACAGTATATAAAATGTAGACTAACAAAAAAACAACAACTATCTGTTTATATCCCCTGGCAATGATGGGCGTACAATGCTTAATTGACTTATAAACAAGTATTACTAGCTCAGATAGTTATAATAAATGGTAATATCTCCATAAGTTCTTATGTTTAGTACAATATATAATTGTACATATTATAATAAATTGGGTACACTTCGGATCACATAAGAATGTGCTATGATGTATAGCTGCCTATAAATCCTTGTAAAAAAAGACCTTCAGAGAGGATGTTGTCAATTCTGAACTTTAGGTTATCAGCACAAGAAATATTTTGCACATTTACCTCAGATGACTGAGTTAAAAACCCCAGATTTACGCTTACAGTTACTTAGTTTGGGGACAGCCGTTAAACAAACAGTCACTATTTTGTATATATTTGTTTTAACTTCAGCAGCAAAAAGAGTAGTTTTCCCCATGAGTGTGAAGTGCAGAGAGAATTCACTATGGAAAGTAGACTGTGCCGGCTGATATGTATATAAAATTTGAGGTATACAATTCTTACAGATTTGAGTGACCTGTCATACTGGAACATATTTGCAAAATAAACATAGATATGTATATAGAGGAATATCAGTATCTGACTGCTCTATGGAAATAACAATGGGGACCGAAATATTTTGTTCCATGTTTGTACTTATATAACAGTATACAATGACACCTTATATAATAAACAGTACAGAGAAAACCTGGTAGAGAGATATCTACACTATAGTAACACTGCCTCAGACACTCTTACAATCTCTAAATGTAATCCATGTTATAGCCCCCAGAAATAAAAGATACCCCAACTACCCCCTTGCAGCTACTCACCCCTTTTCCTGGGATTGACAGGCACTTAAAATCAGGTAAGAATCTGTTTAGAAGCAGGCCTTAACTATTGTAGCTGAAATCTAGTAACAGAGGCTCCAGATTGAGGGAAAAAAGTGTGGGGGACACTGAGGGGGCGGGGCTACTGCCGGGGAGTAAAGCTGGAGTCTTTATATAATGAAAAAAACACTTTTGGTTGTTTGAGAATAAAATATAGTGTACGAAGCATAATAATCATATAAACCCTTTAAAAATGTGTTCCCCAGCCTAACCGGAGCCTGCACTACTGAACCGCATCATGCACTAAGCTATTGCTCTTTTAAGGGCCATACACATAATTCTTAAAAATGCTCAAATAATAGAGGCTTCCCTAATAATGTTTCCAGTGTTAGTAGAACTGTTAGAGACATGATGAAAATTGTGTCATGAGGGGAGCAGGTTAAGGCTCCTGGCTATGCTGTACCTGTGTCAGATTACAAATAGCCTCTGGGCTGTGTAAAGGCACTTACATTATGCAGCACCCCTGCACTGGCTTACCAGGCATGTCAATGTTAAAGGGACACTGAACCCAATTTTTTTCTTTTGCGATTCAGATAGAGCATGCAATTTTAAGCAACCTGGGTTAAGACTTTGGACAGCACTTTTTGATTGGTGGATGAATTTTTTCCACCAATCAGCAAGGACAACCCAGGTTGATCACCAAAAATGGGCCAGCATCTAAACTTAGATTCTTGCATTTCAAATAAAGAAAATTTGATAATAGGAGTAAATTAGAAAGTTGCTTAAATGTCATGCTCTATCTGAATCACAAAAGAAAAAATTTGGGTTCAGTGTCCCTTTAATGCAGCTGCAGCAGTATCCAGGAGAGAGTCCATCCTCTTAGTGGCAGGAAATAAATACCATACGTTAAAGAGGACTGTGGACCATCATCATTTTACGAGAGAAATGTGCTATAATTTTCTTGAGTAAGATCCATATATCTCAAAATAAACCCCCTGGTAGACTAATTATTTTGGGTATCAATGTGGTTTTTTCATAAACAAGTTGCATAAATTATATCCTATGTGAATCTACACTGGCACTTTTTTTTTTTAATTCATGATAAGTAAGCTGTAAAGTTTCCTCTATGAATGTGCCACAAAGATAGAATGAAGGAAGTTGGGTTATGTGTAAGACAGGATAAAGAAATGCATTGAATACAAGTAATTAAAATATATTGTTATAGTGATTTTGTATGTTGCGGCAAGATAGTTTGAGGACACATGCATGCCAATTCCTAGTTAACATTTTTCCCAAATTGAAAGCACTATGTAGTAGTGGTACAGGCCATGACTATTAGGAATAGGTCATACTGAACAATATAAGATAGTTAGGTATGTGTAATCTGAAACAAGTAATATGCATGCACATGCTTATCAATATTATAGGCCTTAACCAGATATTTTAGGAGAAGACAAAAATAAGGGGTGGCATGTTAAGAAAGGCTGAAAAGATGCTGACATTGTATTATTTACTCCTAGGAGAATTATGGTTTTAGACAATTAAATACTGGAGTACTCTTTCATGTTCCTTCCTGGAACTATGTTTTATGGTATTATATATTTTTTTTTTATTTTAGACTCTAAAATACAACTAGGGAGCATACTCAACAACAGGGATTTTTGTCCTGTAATCAGAAAATGTATCATTGCAAAGGCTGGTGCATACATACTGGCTATGCTTGGGAAGTCATATATTTTTCTTTAGAGTAAATTCTTTTGAGTACTCATAAAATGTCAAAACATTTAACTTTTTTAACTTTCCAAATAAGCATGAAGCAAATAAACTATCAGTAATATAAGTTACATCATGCACTCTTACAAAAGAACAAGAGAGAAACTTCAATTGTAGCTTAGCTGATATCGGGTGAGTGTACAGCAAAGCTAAAAGAAGGAAGGCTACCTCCTGGTGTAGGTTTTTCAAGAGGCAATGTTTCTCTCGAAGAATTCAAAAGGTCAGGTCTAGGAAAAAGTAAAATAAAATATTAAACATCAACACTCACAAAATTATAAAATGTGCCCAGGTTTTATTACAAAACCAAAATTATATATATATATAAATATATATATACACACACACACACATACACAGGGCTTGAACTTTCCAGTGGTCCAGTAGTCTCGGACGACTTAGAAATTGCAGTGGATGACTGAGAAATTTTACTTTATCCTATCTTTAAAGTGATAGTAAATTCTAGCATTTACCAGTGCAACATATAAAGGGGACGTTCAGTCATGAAGTATAAAATACTACATGCTTAAAGTTCCTTTCTTTGTCTGCAGCGCTGAGAGCCTCAGGCCGCCCACAGCAGAACACTATTTGCAGTGAGGTGATCTTAGTCAATAGTATGCTAGCGATCCGGCATAATGTCAGCTGGCCCGCATTGGCTAAGAGGTGGAAACGTCACCTTATTGAAGAAATAGCATTCTGCTGTGGGCGGCCTGAGACATTCAGCGTGGCGAAAACTGCGAACAAATAAAGAAACTTTCAGCATGAAGTATTTTATACTTCATGATTGAAATTCCCCTTTATTTGTTGCACTGGTAAATCCCAGTGTTTCACAAACACTAGGATTTACTATCACTTTAACATTGAGTGGACTAGTAACTTTTTCCCTCTGGGCAAGTAGCTTTAAACCCCTGACTAGTAAACCATAGTGATATTACCATATTGGTCCCACAGAGAATGTTCTTTTGTTCTATATATATATATATATATATATATATATATATATATTTATATTTAACCAACGAAAGACCTTCTTGTCTCATTTGTAAATTTAATGGAATTGCGAACAGAGAAATTTCATTTATTTTTGCTGTCTTATTTTTACGCTGATAATCAAAATCATCATTAACGTTGTTAAATGTTTAACTATAAAGCATGTACAGTAAGCTGCCTCGTAACAACAAGGCAGCTAAAGGAAATACTAACATATAATAATAACACAAAAATGTGTTCTGTTTAAAAAAAGTTTACCTTTTCTTACTTTTTTATCACAAACCGTATCCGTTCCCGTGCTAGCAATATCCTTTCGAGGCGTGGAATTCCATAAGTAGAAGGTCTTCTAAATGGAATTCCTTCAGGCAATCCTTCCACATACAGATCTTCGGAATTTGATTGAAAAAGATGATATGGAATAGTTACTGGAAGACTAACATTCACGGCTGCAGCTTAAAAAAAAAAAAAAAAGAGAACAATTTATTTTATATATATATATATATATATATATATATGTGTGTGTGTGTGCGTGTGTAATGAAATTGTAGCCATACAATATTAATTGTTTTTATCTTTTCAAGTTTCAAGGAGAAAACAGATCTTTAAGAAGCAGCTTAGAGGTGGTGTGATAAATAACACCTATTCTCGCACAGATGGTTCTGGCATTCTAAAGGTAAGAGTATTTAAAATGTTCTGATAATGTAATACTGTCTGCAAAAAACGTGCTAATTTCCAATATTTTTTATTTAAATCTTTTCTATTTCTAAAAAGTATTACAGGCCCCTGTTTCTATACATTTTTTTCTAAAGACGATTATGCACGATACAGCCAATTAGGGGCTGTTTTGCAATAAAGTAATTCAGGGCACAGAGACTGAAACACATAAAAACTATTGCTTAAAACATTCTCTTCTGGGGACAAGAAGCAGCTGGGGGAGTGCTATCAATTCACTTTATTGACTTGTGTGCCTGAAAGGGCCATTATACACTAATTTTTTCTTTGCATAAATGTTTTGTAGATGATCTATTTATATAGCCCATAATTTTTTTTTTTAAATAAATGTATAGTTTTGCTTATTTTTAAATAACATTGCTCTGATTTTCAGACTCCTAACCAAGCCCCAAAGTTTTATGTGAATACCGTCAGCTACCTTCTCCAGCTTGCTCCTGTTTGTGTAAAGGGTCTTTTCATATGCAAAAGAAGGGGGAGGGGGGGGAGTGACTTATTTGCCACTTGCAGTGGGCTTTCCAGCTACCTTTTCAACAGAGCCAAACTGACAGCTTCTAAGTAAGTTTTTAAACAGTTTTATACTGGATTTTTATATCAGTATCTGTGCATCTTATTCTTTATAGTATTGTCTATAACAAGCAGTTATATGAAAATGAGTGTATACTGTCCCTTTAATACATCACTTCTGTTTACATTTGATCCCATCTCAAACTACTTTTAAATATCTTACCATATTTTTTTTCAAATAATTCTTCCACTTGCTTTCTCAGCTCTGTAATTCGTGCATTCCACTTCTCTGAAAAAGACATAAAGCACTAGGAATTGTAATGGAACAACTATAAACAACTGAAATAAAAAATGCAAATTAGACAAAATGAGATATATATATATATATATACACACACACACACACATACATATATCTTTGAGCCCTTATAACTTTTTTGTGCAATATTTTTTATTATTAATAAATAATAATAAATAACATTCAGCCAGATTACGAGTTTTGCGTTATGGCTGGCTCGCTAATAACTTTCAAGTTATTTCCACCGATCACCTTTAATAGCGCTGCTATTACAGGTTTGTCAAAAAACTGCTTGTGCGGGCGATATGGTTGGGTTGAGCTTCATACCGCACCCAAATACAAGCAGTGTTTTGACGTGTTCGTGCACGATTTCCCCATAGGCATCAATGAGGAGAGCCGGCTAAAAAAAAGCCTAACACCTGCAATCGCGGAGTAAAAAGCTCCGTAACGCAGCCCCATTGATGTCTATGGGGGGGGGGGGGGGAAATGTATGTTTAAACCTAAAACCCTAACATAAACACAGAGTCTAAACACCCCTAAACTGCCGCCCCCGAGATCGCCGACACCTACATTACACTTATTAACCCCTAATCTGCCGCCCCTGTCGCCGACACCTACCTACACTTAATAACCCCTAATCTGCCACCCCCAATGTCGCCGCCACCTACCTACACTTATTAACCCCTAATCTGCCGCCCCAATGTCACCACCACCTACATAAATATATTAACCCCTAATCTGCCGCCCCCAATGTCGCCCCCGCCACTATACTAAAGTTATTAACCCCTAAGCCTCTGGCCTCCCACATCACTAACACTAAATAAATATATTAACCCCTAATGTAACCCTAAATCTAATCCTAACCCTAACACCCCCTAACTTTAATATAATTAAAATAAATCTAAATAAAACCTACTATTAATAACTAAATAATTCCTATTTAAAACTAAATACTTACTTACCTGTTAAATAAACCCTTAGCTAGCTACAATATAACTAATAGTTACATTGTATCTATCTTAGGTTTTATTTTTATTTCACAGCTAAATTTGTATTTATTTTAACTAGGTAGACTAGTTAGTAAATAGTTATTAACTATTTACTAGCTACCTAGTTAAAATAAATACAAAGTTACCTGTAAAATAAAACCTAACCTGAGCTACACTAACACCTAACAGTACAATAAAATTAAATAAATTAAATTAACAAAATACATTTATCTAAATTACAAAAAAAAATAAACACTAAATTACACAAAATAAAAAAAGAAATTATCAAAAATAAAAACGAATTACTACTAATCTAATAGCCCTATCAAAATAAAAAAGCCCCCTCCCCCAAATAAAAAAACCCTAGCCTACACTAAACTGCCAATGGCCCTTAAAAGGCCTTTTGCGGGGCATTGGATTGAGCTATCATCCCATTGGCTGATTGGGTCAGCCAATAGGATTGAGCTTGCATTCTATTGGCTATTCCAATCAGCCAATAGAATGCAAGCTCAATCCTATTGGCTGATTGGATCACCCAATAGGATGAAAGCTCAATCCTATTGGCTGATTGCAACAGCCAATATGATTTTTTCCCCCTTAATTCCTATTGGCTGATAGAATTCTATCAGCCAATCGGAATGTAAGGGACGCCATCTTGGATGACGTCGTTTAAAGGGAAACTTCATTCTTCAACAGCCATCGGAAGAAGAGGATGCTCCGCGCCGGATGTCTTGAAGATGGACCCGCTCCGCGCCAGATGGATGAAGATAGAAGATGCCGTCTGGATGAAGACTTCTGCCCGCTTGGATGAAGACCTCTGCCGGCTTCGAAGAGGACTTCTGCCCGCTTGGATGAAGACTTCTGCCGCCTGGATGAGGATGGATGTCCGGTTTTCATAAAACTCTAAGTGGATCGTCGGGGGTTAGTGTTAGGTTTTTATAAGGGTTTATTGGGTGGGTTTTATTTTTAGCTTAGGGTTTTGGGCAATGTAAAAGAGCTAAATGCCCTTTTAAGGGCAATGCCCATCCAAATGCCCTTTTCAGGGCAATGGTGAGCTTAGGTTTATTTAGATAGGATTTTATTTGGGGGGTTTGGTTGTGTGGGTGGTGGGTTTACTGTTGGGGGGTTGTTTGTATTTTTTTTTAACAGGTAAAAGAGCTGATTTCTTTGGATCAATGCCCCGCAAAAGGCCCTTTAAGGGCCATTGGCAGTTTAGTGTAGGCTAGGTTTTTTTTTATTTTGGCGGGGCTTTTTTATTTTGATAGGGCTATTAGATTAGGAGTAATTTGTTTTTATTTTTGATAATTTCTTTTTTTATTTTGTGTAATTTAGATAAATGTATTTTGTTAATTTAATTTATTTAATTTAATTTTATTGTAATGTTAGGTGTTAGTGTAACTCAAGTTAGGTTTTATTTTACAGGTAAATTTGTATTTTTTTTTTTTTTTCTTTTTAAAACAAGCTTTATTGAAGTGTAAAGATTACAATAGCATAGTTGGATGTAATAACAGTCAGCATAGTATAAAAAACATATACAAAGAGGAAACTGTACATTGTGTTTCCTTGTGCATAAAGATCTTACACTTCAAAAATGATACAAAACTCTTGCTCCGTGGTCTGTAGCAGAAGCAAGAGGAAACATATATAAACTTTTCCATTTTTCAGAGTAAACAATTAAGAGTTTAGAGGGGTCATAGTAGATGGAGAAAGGGGGATAGAGAGGGGCATCAGGTGGGGTTCCATGGTCAGGAGGGAAGGGAGGGTTGGGTTAGAGGAGAAGGATTGGGGCAGAGAGGGAAAAAAAAACAAAAAACAAAAAAAAACACAACATGCGCGTATATCTAAGTGATTGATTATATTGTTCCTTGCCATAATGCTCGCAGGAATTCATATTCTTCTAGTTTGTGATTTTTAAGGTAGTAATATCTTTCCAGTAATAGGACTTCCTCGACTTGCGAGTGCCATTCACCTACCGTGGGAGGATTTTGTTTCTTCCACTTTTTAGGGATCAGTTTTTTTGCGCTAGTGAGCATGATTAGCAGCAGAGAGAGGTGTGTTTGGCTTTGTGTTTTAGGAAGCGTTAAGAATAATAAAATCTCAGGTGCTTTTGGCAGGGGGATGTTGAGGATTTCAGACATTTTGTCAAAGATTTCTGACCAGAAGGGCATAATTAGGGGACAGGACCACCATATGTGAAGCAGGGAACCAGTTCCTCCGCAACCTCTCCAACACATGTGACTTACTGTAGGGAATATTCTGTGAAGTCTAACTGGGGTTAGGTACCATCTACCTATGAGTTTAATATGGAGTTCTTGGATGGTTGACGAGACAGACGATTTTTTGATTAATCTAAAAGCTTTTAACCATGAGTGTTCATCGTTATCTGTCCCTAAATCTGTATTCCATTGTGACAACAATCTACATATCTTTTGATTCCTACTTAATAACCCGGGTTATACATTTTGGAACTATCTTCTCCTAAATAGGAGTAAATCATCTGTAGGACTTGTGTTTGGCAGCATTTCTGGGATATCCTTCACTTTGCCCAGTATCCAATCCCTTGCGTGCTATAAGCACTAAGTGCAGGGCTCATCTGAGAGGACCGTGACTACAGGTCATAGAAGTAAGCGCAGGAATCGGCTTCTTCTCCTAACCGGAACATCTTTCAGTGACGTCAGACGCCGGAAAGTTTCAGTCGGCCCCGCTCGAGGTGAATACCGGGCGAGGGGAAAAGACATCTACTTCACGGATAAGGATCTGGTAAAGTACACGGCTGAATGTTCTGCTAAAGTGATATCTTACACAGTAAGAGAACTTTGGAATTGCAAGTATATTATTATCCACTTACACTGTTTGGCAGCTATTGCTCTATCAATTTGGCAGCTTGGTGGTATTTGACTAGTGAGACGCTGACCACAGACTCAGTTACATTTTATATGGAGTAAAGACATTTCTATCTGACCCTACTAAAACGAACTGATTGGGACTGCTCTATACAAATTGTATGGTTTTAAATCTGTGGAAGTTTTATCAATTGCATCTTTTAGTATTTTAGTTTTTATTTATTAGTATTTCGTTTTGGGGAGACGTCCCCTATACATATGTTATTGTATGCTTATGTGTTTTTATAAAATTTTAAATGCTAGATACCTTTGGCTTTTCTTAGCGCCTCCCTTATTACCTGTATATTTTCTCTCTTATTTTAGACAACTGTAGGGATATTTGTCTTTTTAAGGGGGTGTTTGGTTATCGATTTGGCCTAGCGCACCTTTCTCTCCCCTTTATTTTCGGATATAAAATGTACCAGCTGGTTGTATTGCAGCCAAGAAGAGAAAACCTTAGGGTAGGTGTCCCTGAGTGTAACTTGTGGGATAATCTTTCCATTTTCAACTACTCCGTAGACTGCACCTTCTTTGAGTTTATATGGTGCGAGTCTAAAGAAACCTATTTTGTGATAGGGAATTTTGGGATTTTCAAGTATTGGTGTTAAGGGTGAGTGTCTCGAGGAGATTTGAGTGGAGGTAGCGACGGTTGAGTCCCAGGTGTTGAATGTTTCTGTTAAAAGATGATAATTCTTAATTATGTTAGGGCGTTGAGAAGGTTGGAGCCACGCTAAGGTGCTCACATTATTAATTCTGAGGATTTGCCTGTCTAGTTCAATCCAAGCTTTATATTTTTCGTTTTGTGCCCATTCAACTAATTTTGTATTTTTTTTTTAACTAGGTAGCTAGTAAATAGTTAATAACTATTTACTAACTAGTCTACCTAGTTAAAATAAATACAAACTTAGCTGTGAAATAAAAATAAAACCTAAGATAGATACAATGTAACTATTAGTTATATTGTAGCTAGCTTAGGGTTTATTTAACAGGTAAGTATGTATTTAGTTTTAAATAGTAATTAGTTAGTTATTAATAGTAGGTTTTAGATAGATTTATTTTAATTATATTTAAGTTAGGGGGTGTTAGGGTTACGTTAGGGTTAGGTTTAGGGGTAAATAGGTTTATTATAGCGGCGGAGTGGGTGGACGGCAGATTAGGGGTTAATAATATTTAAATAGTGTTTGCGATGCGGGAGTGTGGCAGTTTAGGGGTTAATAATTTTATGGCGGCCACGATGTCGGGGAGCGGCGGAATAGGGGTTAATACATTTTTTAAGTGGCGGCGGTGTCCGGAGCAGCAGATTAGGGGTTAATAATTTTATTTTATTATTTGCGATGTGGGAGGGCCTCGGTTTAGGGGTTAATAGGTAGCTTATGGGTGTTAGTGTACTTTTTAACTCTTTTGTTATGAGTTTTATGCTACAGCTTTGTAACGTAAAACTATTAACTACTGACTTTAGATGGCGGTATGGATCTTGTCATTTTAGGCTGTACCGCTCACTTTTTGGCCTCCCAGTAAACTAGTAATACCGGCGCTATGGGAGTCCCAATGAAAAAGGACTTTTTTTAAAAGTGCGGTACTGAAGTTGCGTGACGGCCAAAAAGGTGTGCGGTACACCTATACCTACAAGACTCGTAATAGCAGCGTTAGGGGAAAAGCAGCGTTATACTCATAACGTAAAACTCGTAATCTGGCTGATTAATTGTTATTATAAATGTAACTGTACTTTGTAATGCATTTTTAATGTGTTTTGTGACCCTTTTTTGTTTCACAAAACACTTAACCAAAGCTCTGAGGACACAGTAATAATTTTAGAGTACATTTTGATTGTGCTCAAGCAATCGCATTTACTTTCAACTTGCAATACGATCGATAAACCCCTTATTGCCAGCATGTAACTGTTAGCGTTTTACTTGTAATCTTGCCCAAAATACATTTGAAGCATCTCCATGTAAATATGGCTGCCACCATTTGGATCCTACAATGCAGGTATCTGAAGTAGAGATGCTGCAAACATATCAGCACTGGAATGCAGTGAAAGCTTCATTTCAACATGGCGGCACTCTTGACTAGAGGGAGGCAGGGGAATAACCTCAGAATTATACTTTAAAAAATGTATTTAGTGTTTAATAGAAAGATCATATTTTTCCCTTCATTGTCCTAGATTCTTTAAGACATGGGGCTAGTTTATGAGTGGCAAGCTAACTGTTGTGCTCAAGTGATAAGGGATTTATCATAGCTCAGAAGTAGTGCACGAATTACAAGCAAAAAAGTAAAACGTGTTCACTTAAGCACAATTAAACTTAATGTTCGTCAAGATAGCACAACTTCAGAGCTCTAGTTGACTGTTACGCAAGTCAAAAAAGTGTCACAAAACACATCAAAAACAAATTTACAAGTACAGTTACACGCATAGTAACACTGTCTAATAAACATTATTTAAAAAAAATTGAATAAAAAAGTTGTAAGGGCTCAAAGATATGAGGTCTCAGATGTCAGAAAAATAGAAAAAAAAAGGCATACCAAGAAAGAAATTAATTTATCAGGTAAGAATAAATTATATTTTCTTTCTAATGGTAGTGAGAGTCCATGATCCTTACACTTGGGAACCAACACCCAAGCTGAGAAGTCCACGAAAAGAATGGTTGTGAAAAAGGGAAAGGCAGGCACCTAAGCACTAGGCACCACTGCCCAAAGAACCTTCCTGCCAAACGCAGCCTTCATGGAGAAAAACACATCAAAATGATAACATTTTGTAAAAGTGTGAACAGACGACCCAGTCGTAGCCTTGAAAGTCCATGAAGTAGCAATTGAACAAGTGGAATGAGCAGTAATTCTGACCGGTGGATCTTGGCCAGCTTCCAAGTAAACTCTGTGAATTATGCTCCTCAACCAAAAAGAAAGACACAGCTGTGGCCTTTTGACCCTTACACTTACCGGAAAATAACACAAATAGACTAGAGGACTGATGAAACGTCTTAATAGCCTGAAGATAACATTTTAATGTCCTCACTACATCCAAATTATGTAATAGCCTCTCCTGTGGAGATTTTGGATTAGGACATAAAGAATGATCTACTATTTAATGATTTATATTATCAGTAGACACTACCTTAGGATGAAAACCCGTTTTTGTCCTTAAGACAGCCTTATCCTGATAAAGACCCAATAAGGAATTTCCCAAAAAAGCGCTGATAATTCAGACACCCTGCAAGGAGAAGAAATAGCCAACAAAAAAAGAACCTTCCACGAAAGAAGTTAGATATCCAGTTTATGCATAAGTTCAAAAGGTGGAAGTTGCAAAACCTTTAAAACCAAATTAACTCCACCGAGTAGAAGAAGACTTGATCACTGGTCTAATTATGTGTAGAGCCTGAATAAAAGATTGAATGTCAGGCAAACTAGCCAACTTCGTATGTAACAAAACAGACAAGGCTTAAATTTGACCTTTTTAAGGCACTAGTTGCAAGTTCCTTATCTAGACCTTCTTGTAAAAACTGTGGAATTTGCACCGAGTGCCAGGAATAACCTCATTTAGAAAACCAATAGAAATAAGCTTTCCATATCTTATGCTAAATTTTCCTAGTAACAGGCTTACGAGCCTGAATCAAAGTATCTATCACTGAGTCAGAGAAACCTCTTTGTGAACGAATTAGCCATTCAATCTCCAAGCCGTTAAATTGAGAGACTGAACATTCTGATAAAAGAATGGCACCTGAGAAAGAAGATACGATTGTAGAGGTAGATGCCAAGGAGGATTGCTGGACATCCTCACCAGATGTGCATACCAAGTTCTGCAAGTCTATGCCGGAGCAATGAGAATAGCTGGAACATGCTCCTGCTTGAGACGTGCCACAATTCGTGGAAGAAGCACGACCAGAGGAAACAGATATACCAGAGTGTTCCACCAAGGAGCAGTTAATGCGTCTATCAATTCGGCTTGAGCATCCCTTGAGCCGTACAGTGGTAATTTGCGATTTATGGGAGAAGCCATAAGATCTCTCTCTGGTATCCAACACCTGCTCAACACCCTTGAAATCCTCTTGATTGAGAAACCATTCTCCCAGATGACGAGTCTGAAGTCTCAAGTGATCCGCTTCCCAGTTGTCCACTGCTGGCATGTGAATGGCTGAAATGGTGCACTCATAAGTTTCCACCCAGGATAGAATGTGAAATACCTCCTGCATTACTAAGGAACTACTTGTTCCTCCCTGGTGATTTATGTACGCCACCATTGTAATATTGTCTGATTGGAAATGGATGAAGGGAATTGAGTGTAGAAGTGGCCATGCTTGTAATGCATTGGAAATCTCTCTGAGTTCTAAAATACTGATGGGTATTGAAGTCTCTGGAGTAGAACAAACACCATGGTCTCTCCAATGACCCCAAACTGCGTGTCATACCATAAGGCTGGCAACTGTGGTGATTATCTCCCACCTTGGACGATTGAAAACCATGCCTACTGATATCGGAAAAGGGTCTTACTACCAGCTCAGAGACTTTCTGGTGAATTGATCCAATTTTATTCATTGAGACAGATCCGAATGATCCCCATTCCACTGTCGGAGCATGCACAATTGCAGGGGTCTCAGATGTAACCTGGCAAATGGAATGGAGTTGGGCGCTGCTACCATGAGGCCCACTACTTCCATACACTGAGCAACTGGTAAAAGAGTCCCTTGAAGAACCCGGCAAGCTGACTGAAGTTTCAACTTTAGCTGTTCTGTCAAAAACACCCTCATTGTGATAATGTTTATAATCACACCCAAGAAACACACCCTTGTTTGAGGTGGAAGTGAGCTCTTGATTATTCAACCATGTCTGCGAAGAAACCAAAGTAACTTCTCTGCGTGAGAAATTGCTAAAGGCAAAGAAGGTGCTCAAACCAAGATATTGTCTAGGTATGGAGCTACCGCTATTCCCTCGAGACGAATCACAGAAAGAAGAGCTCCCAAAACCTTTGTAAAAACTCTGGGAGCCGTAGTTAACCCAAAGGGAAGAGCAACGAATTGGTAATGTTTGTTCAGAAACGTAAACTGTAGTTACTGATGATGATCTGGATGAATGGGGATGTGAAGATATGCATCCTTCAGAGCTATAGTTGACATGAACTGCCCTTTAGGAACCAAGGGTAGAATTGATCTGATCTCCATTTTGAAAGATGGTACTTCCAGAAATGTGTTTAATGTCTTTAGATCCAATATTGGTCGAAACATGCCCTACTTTTTTGGGACAATGAAGAGGTTTGAGTAAAACCCCTTTTCTTGTTCTTTCAAGGGAACTGGAGTGATCACCCCCATGATCTCTAGGTTTTGTACACATTGAAGAAAGGCTTTTATCTTTCCTGGTTTTCTTGAAATGTGCAACAGAATAGACCTTCCCTTTGGAGGTCTGGACCTGAAGCCTGTTCTGTACCCCTGAGACACAATGTCCATGACCCAGGGATCCTGAACTGACTGTTCCAAACTTCTTGGAACAAGTTTAGTCTGTCCCCTACCAGAGCTAAGTCTTCGTGCAGTTTTTGAAACAGAGGAAGATTTTTTGTGCTGCTTGGTTTTATTCCAGGTAGCCTTTTGTGTTTCTGTCTTTTGGGTAGATGCGGCCCTCTGATTCTTGTTCCGATTAAAGGGACGAAAAAATCCACCTGGTTTCCCTTTTTGTCTGGACTTTTTGTCCTAAGGCAGAAAGACAACTTTACCACATGTCACTGTAGAAATAATGGATTCCAGACTTGGACCGAATAAATTCTTCCCTTAAAGCAGATACCCTCTGACGCAGAAAATAACGCAACTAAATCAGAACCCGGGGGCTGACTTTGAAGACTTAGTGCCAGGGGGCGTGGTACTTTTTAATTCAGTTACACAATGTTTAATCTTATGCTTACTTGGATGCGGTAAAGACTCCAGAGCCTCAGAAACTGCCATTGTAAAAGGAGATTTAACCCCCTCTGAAAAATCAGAGGTTTCCTGACAGTTGCCTCAACAGTAGTTGTGGGTTTGGGAGATGAAGAATGAGTTAAACAAGCATGACATAACTGCACATGAGCACAAACAATAACATCCTTACAAAAGAGACATTTATTAGTAGGTATAACTCTTTCCATAGACATGTCCCCTGATAATGCAGGAGTAGGTACAGCACTACCCGTTTGCTCTATTCAAAATTAGCAAAGATTAGCAGTAAAAGAAACGTATGATCAGTAGATGACCCTGATACTGTGACTCCATTAAAAATTAGCAAAGATTAGCAGTAAAAGAAACATATGATCAGTAGATGACCCTGATACTGTGACTGACAGCCTGAGGATCCAAAAACTGTACCCGTACAACTAAATTGGCACTGGAGGAGGCTTGGGAACTTCCCAGCGACATCCCTGCTCTGCTGCTTACAAAAACTCCTCTCAAATGGATTATATTGCACCATCTATAGAAATCCTGACCCTCTCTTCTGTCCACTGAGGTTAATCCAACATGAGAATAGTTATAAAATAAAAAAATAATAAACACCTCATACATTCCTTGCTCCTCCAGGACAAGGCAAAGAACTACTGGGAGAGAAGGGGAAGTAGGAGGGATATATATATAAAGCTCTGGTAGGGTGTCTTTGCCTCCTCCTGGTGGCTAGGTGATGTAATTCCCAAGTGTAATGATCATGGACTCACACTACCATTAGCAATATATATATATATATATATATATTATATATATATATATTATATACACATATAAATACATATATAGACATATATATAAGTACAGTCACGTAGCTGAAAACATTGAAAAAGAAAATCTATGCTTATATATATATATATATATATATATATATATATATATACACACACACACATACATACACACATCACTAGCAAAAAACTAAATTTATGCTTACCTGATAAATTTCTTTCTTTCCGGATATGGTGAGTCCACAACGTCATCAATTACTCTTGGGAATATCACTCCTGGCCAGCAGGAGGAGGCAAAGAGCACCACAGTCAAACTGTTAAGTATGACTTCCCTTCCTACATACCCCAGTCATTCGACTGAAGTAATGGAGAAAAAGGAGTAACACAAAGGTGTAGAGGTCTGAGGTTTAGTCAAAAAACAACTGTCTAAAAATAAAGGGTGGGGTCGTGGACTCACCATATCCGGAAAGAAAGTAATTTATCAGGTAAGCATACATTTACTTTTCTTTCCTAAGATATGGTGAGTCCACAACGTCATCAATTACTGTTGGGAACCAATACCCAAGCTAGAGGACACAGATGACTAGGGAGAGTCAAGACAAGCAAACCTAAACAGAAAGCACCACCACTTGAAGAACTTTTCCTCCAAAAGAAACCTCGTCCGAGGCAGAAAAATCTAATTGATAAAATTTGGAAAAAGTAGACCAAGTTGCAGTCTTGCAAACTCGATCCACAGAAGCTTCATCTATGAAAGTCCAAGAAGAAGAGACAGCCCTCGTGTAATGAGCCATAACTCTCTCAGAGCAGCCCTGCAGTCTGGAAAGCAAACAAATTAAACTTCTCAACCAGAGAAAAGAGAAGTAGCAGTAGTTTTCTGTTACAGAAAAAAAAAAAAAAAAAACAGAATAAAAAATATTAAGCATGCACAACATCCAAATTGTGCACACACGTTCCTCAAGAGATAAGGATGAGGACACAGAGAGGGAACAACAAATCCCAAACAATATTTCCACTTAGGATAAATAACCACCTTATCCGAAATAAGATAAGGCTAATCACACTACAAAGCCGAGAGTACCTAAACTCTCTGAGCAGAAGATATAGCAAAAAAACAAAAAACTTCCAAGATAAAAATATGGAATGCTATGGTTCAAACTGAGCCTGCTGCAAAACCTTAAAACCAAGGTTAAAGCTCCAAGAGGAGTAACAAACTTAAAAACAGACCTGATACTAACCAGGGTCTGACAAAAAGATTACACGTCTGGCACATCTGCCAGACACTTGTGTAAAAAAGGATAACGCAGAAATCTGACCCTTGAGAGAACTTACTGACAAACCGTCTTCCAGCCCTTCCCGGAGAAAGGGCAAAACCCCTAGGAATCCTGACCCTACTTCCAAGAGTAGTCCTGGGATTCACACCAATCAGGGAATGTCCTCCATACCTTAGGGTCAGGTCTGCTTTAAGGTATGGCGAGCGAGGCGGCCGCCTTGGGTCCCCCAGTTAGGGGGGCCCGCCATGCTGGTGCCAACTGTGTATTTTTTTATGTAATATTTTTATTTTTTTCTGTGCACTGTAATTATTTTTTTTGGCACCATTTTTAAGCGCTATTTCCCCCCCCCCCCCCAGGAACGATAAGGGCACTAGGCAGTTAAGCATGCAAAGATCTGAATGATTGGAGGATTATACTATAATTCTCCAATCAATCAGATCCTTGCATGAATAAGAGGGTGGTGACTGGTGATGAAGGGGCGGTGCAGTGAGGAGTAGGAGTCCCATGCGGGTGACTGAAGAAAGCAGAGCGGACAGTGGTCAGTCAGTGACCACAGTGTTGTAGAGTGCAGACGGTGCAGAGTAGCTAGTGGGTGACAGTGTTGTGGCTGGGCTGGCACTGCAGTGGCTCAGGTATTCCTTCAAGAGTCAGAACGAGTCAGGGGCTGGGCGATTTGTTATGAGGTAAGACTAGACAGAAAGTCAGACATAGTTAAAGTTAGAATAACAGACTACAGTAGTCAGACAGTAGGAACTTAAAAAAATGGTTTGTTTTTGAGTGATCAGTGCTGTGCTGCCACATACATCTGTAGTAGTATAAAATAACAGTATAGCAGGGCTGTATGACCATTTCACACATAAGACTTTTTGTTCAAAGTCTGCAAACCAAACATACAGATTTGCACATATTAACTAAAACAATACTTTAATATTCTATATAAATATGCTTCATATTACCAATATTTCATATATGTGGCGCTATTTCTTTCCATGTGTTCCCCTTCATGCCCTCAAGGATTGTTTATTTAGAGAGAGTGACTGAGTTTATGCAGTTCTGGTTAAATTATCTGGTACTTCAGATATATATATATAAATCTCCTTTCAACAGTTCAGCCCACCGGTGTCAGCTGCCTGGGTGCAGAAATACCGGATAATAGCCTCTCAAACAAATGCACTCTCAGGACTTTCAAATGGAATAACAACGTTATCTTTTATTGGAACGTTTTCGGGTATACACTACCGTTCATCAGCATGAAAAAAGTGAAATACATCATACAATATGTAGGCAAACAAATCAACTAAATCAAACACACCCCAACCTGTGATGTGAAGAAGTGGCGCCAAAGTAAAGTGCTGGAACGCATACTTGCGTTCCTCTGTCTCGTTTACCTGGAAGTTCAATTACGTCACTTCCGGTTTCTTTGTATTACTCCGGCTCAATTTTAGTGTCAAGAAAATAGCTTTGTGACATACAAGTAAAATCAAACTAGGGCTTATATCAATTGTGTGCACTATGTCTCACTGTGATTACTTGTGATTCATATGCATATCTACAAGATGACTTAAGTGCTGTTTACTGAAAACGAGTATTGGTAGTCATGGCTACAACCCATAACTTCCGGTCTCGCCATCTGTTACTACTCGCAAAAAGGAAAAAGCTTCTAAACTACCTAGAAAGTCTGTCAGCAAATCATATCCCTAACATGTGAAAAAAACAACACTATAATCCACAAATATTCATCATAACCTATTGTGATTAATGTGCAGAGAGACCAAGATAACATATGTAGGAAGTATATAGTGGTAACCATAGTTACCAAAGCTGTTTAACTGTTAAGCTATGTTTATTGCCACCAATCATAGATTTTATATTTCTCAAGTGATGGCAGTTTACCACCTACATTAATCCAGTGTATCATATCTCATAAATCACCCATAAATATTGAAAGTGCATCCTATTGTGAGAAACTTACATACACAAAAAAAAACAATATTGTCTACAATTTGTACAGTCATATACAATAATATTACATCCTTCAAACCACGCCCCTTTCTGTTCTGTACTAACGTTCTGTTAGTGGGGTTATCAAAAGATGTAGACTGATGCTATGTACACAAAAAAGACTTTAAAATAAAATAAAAATACAACACTTTTGAACTTCACTATCCACAGGGGGGGAGGAACAATAGACCCCACATACAGAGGGCGAGGCAACCGGTACAGACCACCCCGCAGGGGCAGGCAGAGGACATAATTGTGAACTTAAGTTCTCGGAGATTAACACCTATTGAACATAGGGTACTTAATAAAGGGTTATCATTTGTACCCAGTACCTCAATGTCAGAATTGGATCTTAAATTGGATATTTACCGGCTAAAAAGGACTATAAAGATTAAGGAATTTTTTCAAAACACTGAGGCTAGAGGGGTTATATCCCCTATTGATTGGAAGTGCAAAAAAACTAGTACCTTTAATCCGATTAACTGCAGTCAGAGTACTAAGACATACATTAGATTAGTAACACAGGACCTTGAGGCAGATAGAATGCAGAAATTATGGAAGAGTAATCTCACTAAAAGTGAATTTGATGCTGTACATACGCTTCAGAGTGACTCCTCTATAGTTATTAGGCCAGCCGATAAGGGCGGGGCTATAGTCTTGTTAGACTATTCTGACTATAGAGAGGATATGCTTGAGCAGTTGGCCGACAAAACATAATTTATGCTTACCTGATAAATTCCTTTCTTCTGTAGTGTGATCAGTCCACGGGTCATCATTACTTCTGGGATATTACTCCTCCCCAACAGGAAGTGCAAGAGGATTCACCCAGCAGAGCTGCATATAGCTCCTCCCCTCTACGTCACTCCCAGTCATTCGACCAAGGACCAACGAGAAAGGAAAAGCCAAGGGTGAAGTGGTGACTGGAGTATAAATTAAAAAATATTTACCTGCCTTTAAAACAGGGCGGGCCGTGGACTGATCACACTACAGAAGAAAGGAATTTATCAGGTAAGCATAAATTATGTTTTCTTCTGTTAAGTGTGATCAGTCCACGGGTCATCATTACTTCTGGGATACCAATACCAAAGCAAAAGTACACGGATGACGGGAGGGATAGGCAGGCTCTTTATACAGAAGGAACCACTGCCTGAAGAACCTTTCTCCCAAAAATAGCCTCCGATGAAGCAAAAGTGTCAAATTTGTAAAATTTGGAAAAAGTATGAAGCGAAGACCAAGTTGCAGCCTTGCAAATCTGTTCAACAGAGGCCTCATTCTTGAAGGCCCAAGTGGAAGCCACAGCTCTAGTAGAATGAGCTGTAATTCTTTCAGGAGGCTGCTGTCCAGCAGTCTCATAAGCTAAACGAATTATGCTACGAAGCCAAAAAGAAAGAGAGGTAGCGGAAGCTTTTTGACCTCTCCTCTGCCCAGAGTAAATGACAAACAGAGAAGACGTTTTTCGAAATTCCTTAGTTGCCTGTAAGTAAAATTTTAGAGCACGGACTACATCCAGGTTGTGCAGTAGACGTTCCTTCTTTGAAGAAGGATTTGGGCATAAAGAAGGAACAACAATCTCTTGATTGATATTCCTGTTAGTAACTACCTTAGGTAAGAACCCAGGTTTAGTACGCAGGACTACCTTATCCGAATGAAAAATCAAATAAGGAGAATCACAATGTAAGGCTGATAATTCAGAGACTCTTCGAGCCGAGGAAATAGCCATTAAAAATAGAACTTTCCAAGATAACAACTTTATATCAATGGAATGAAGGGGTTCAAACGGAACGCCCTGTAAAACATTAAGAACAAGGTTTAAACTCCATGGTGGAGCAACAGTTTTAAACACAGGCTTAATTCTGGCCAAAGCCTGACAAAAAGCCTGGACGTCAGGAACTTCTGACAGACGTTTGTGTAACAGAATGGACAGAGCTGAGATCTGTCCCTTTAATGAACTAGCAGATAAACCCTTTTCTAAACCTTCTTGTAGAAAAGACAATATCCTAGGAATCCTAACCTTACTCCAAGAGTAACCTTTGGATTCACACCAATATAGGTATTTACGCCATATCTTATGGTAAATCTTTCTGGTAACAGGTTTCCTAGCCTGTATTAAGGTATCAATAACTGACTCAGAAAATCCACGTCTTGATAAAATCAAGCGTTCAATTTCCAAGCAGTCAGCTTCAGAGAAGTTAGATTTTGATGTTTGAAGGGACCCTGTATCAGAAGGTCCTGTTTCAGAGGTAGAGACCAAGGTGGACAGGATGACATGTCCACCAGGTCTGCATACCAAGTCCTGCGTGGCCACGCAGGTGCTATTAGAATCACTGATGCTCTCTCTTGTTTGATTCTGGCAATCAATCGAGGAAGCAACGGGAAGGGTGGAAACACGTAAGCCATCCTGAAGTCCCAAGGTGCTGTCAGAGCATCTATCAGGACTGCTCCTGGAACCCTGGATCTGGACCCGTAACGAGGAAGCTTGGCGTTCTGTCGAGACGCCATGAGATCTATCTCTGGTTTGCCCCAACGTCGAAGTATTTGGGCAAAGACCTCCGGATGAAGTTCCCACTCCCCCGGATGAAAAGTCTGACGACTTAAGAAATCCGCCTCCCAGTTCTCCACTCCCGGGATGTGGATTGCTGACAGGTGGCAAGAGTGAGACTCTGCCCAGCGAATTATCTTTGATACTTCCATCATAGCTAGGGAGCTTCTTGTCCCTCCCTGATGGTTGATGTAAGCTACAGTCGTGATGTTGTCCGACTGAAACCTGATGAACCCCCGAGTTGTCAACTGGGGCCAAGCCAGGAGGGCATTGAGAACTGCTCTCAATTCCAGAATGTTTATTGGCAGGAGACTCTCCTCCTGACTCCATTGTCCCTGAGCCTTCAGAGAATTCCAGACGGCACCCCAACCTAGAAGGCTGGCGTCTGTTGTTACAATTGTCCAGTCTGGTCTGCTGAATGGCATCCCCCTGGACAGATGTGGCCGAGAAAGCCACCATAGAAGAGAATTTCTGGTCTCTTGATCCAGATTCAGAGAAGGGGATAAATCTGAGTAATCCCCATTCCACTGACTTAGCATGCACAGTTGCAGTGGTCTGAGGTGTAAGCGTGCAAAGGGTACTATGTCCATTGCCGCTACCATTAAGCCGATTACCTCCATGCATTGAGCCACTGACGGGTGTTGAATGGAATGAAGGGTGCGGCAAGCACTTTGAAGTCTTGTTAGCCTGTCCTCTGTCAGGTAAATCTTCATTTCTACAGAATCTATAAGAGTCCCCAGGAAGGGAACTCTTGTGAGTGGAACGAGTGAACTTTTCTTTTCGTTCACCTTCCATCCATGTGACCTTAGAAATGCCAGCACTAACTCTGTATGAGACTTGGCAGTTTGAAAGCTTGAAGCTTGTATCAGAATGTCGTCTAGGTATGGAGCTACCGAGATTCCCCGCGGTCTTAGTACCGCCAGAAGAGCACCCAGAACCTTGTTGTGAAGATTCTTGGAGCTGTAGCCAATCCGAATGGAAGAGCCACAAACTGGTAATGCCTGTCTAGGAAGGCAAACCTTAGGTACCGATAATGATCTTTGTGAATCGGTATGTGAAGGTAAGCATCTTTTAAATCTACAGTGGTCATGTACTGACCCTCTTGGATCATAGGTAAAATTGTCCGAATAGTCTCCATCTTGAACGATGGAACTCTTAGGAATTTGTTTAGGATCTTTAAGTCCAGGATTGGTCTGAAAGTTCCCTCTTTTTTGGGAACCACAAACAGATTTGAGTAAAACCCCTGTCCCTGTTCCGATCGTGGAACTGGATGGATTACTCCCATTAACAAGAGCTCTTGTACGCAGCGTAGAAACGCCTCTTTCTTTGTCTGGATTGTTGACAATCTTGACAGATGAAATCTCTCTCTTGGAGGAGAGTATTTGAAGTCCAGAAGGTATCCCTGAGATATTATCTCTAGCGCCCAGGGATCCTGAACATCTCTTGCCCAAGCCTGGGCGAAGAGAGAAAGTCTGCCCCCCACTAGATCCGATCCCGGATCGGGGGCCCTCAATTCATGCTGTTTTAGGGGCAGCAGCAGGTTTCCTAGTCTGCTTGCCCTTGTTCCAGGACTGGTTAGGTTTCCAGCCTTGTCTGTAGCGAGCAACAGCTCCTTCCTGTTTTGGTGCAGAGGAAGTTGATGCTGCTCCTGCTTTGAAATTACGAAAGGAACGAAAATTAGACTGTCTAGTCTTGGCTTTGTCCTGAGGCAGGGCATGGCCTTTACCTCCTGTAATGTCAGCGATAATCTCTTTCAACCCGGGCCCGAATAAGGTCTGCCCTTTGAAAGGTATATTAAGCAATTTAGACTTAGAAGTAACATCAGCTGACCAGGATTTTAGCCACAGCGCCCTGCGTGCCTGAATGGCGAATCCTGAATTCTTCGCCGTAAGTTTAGTAAGATGTACTACGGCCTTCAAAATGAATGAATTAGCTAGTTTAAGGACTCTAAGCCTGTCCGTAATGTCGTCCAGAGTAGCTGAACCAATGTTCTCTTCCAGAGACTCAATCCAGAATGCCGCTGCAGCCGTGATCGGCGCAATGCATGCAAGGGGTTGCAATATAAAACCTTGTTGAACAAACATTTTCTTAAGGTAACCCTCTAACTTTTTATCCATTGGATCTGAAAAAGCACAGCTATCCTCCACCGGGATAGTGGTACGCTTAGCTAAGGTAGAAACTGCTCCCTCCACCTTAGGGACCGTTTGCCATAAGTCCCTTGTGGTGGCATCTATTGGAAACATTTTTCTAAATATCGGAGGGGGTGAGAACGGCACACCGGGTCTATCCCACTCCTTAGTAACAATTTCAGTAAGTCTCTTAGGTATAGGAAAAACCTCAGTACTCGTCGGTACCGCAAAATATTTATCCAACCTACACATTTTCTCTGGTATTGCAACTGTGTTACAATCATTCAGAGCCGCTAACACCTCCCCTAGTAATACACGGAGGTTTTCCAGTTTAAATTTAAAATTTGAAATATCTGAATCCAGTCTGTTTGGATCAGAACCGTCACCCACAGAATGAAGTTCTCCGTCCTCATGTTCTGCCACCTGTGACGCAGTGTCTGACATGGCCCTAATATTATCAGCGCACTCTGTTCTCACCCCAGAGTGATCACGCTTACCTCTTAGTTCTGGTAATTTAGCCAAAACCTCAGTCATAACAGTAGCCATATCCTGTAATGTGATTTGTAATGGCCGCCCAGATGTACTCGGCGCTACAATATCACGCACCTCCCTCTGAGCGGGAGATGTAGGTACTGACACGTGAGGCGAGTTAGTCGGCATAACTCTCCCCTCGTTGTTTGGTGAAATGTGTTCAATTTGTACAGATTGACTTTTATTTAAAGTAGCATCAATACAGTTAGTACATAAATTTCTATTGGGCTCCACTTTGGCATTGCAACAAATGACACAGGTATCATCCTCTGAATCAGACATGTTTAACACACTAGCAAATAAACTTGCAACTTGGAAATACAATTCAATTAGAATAATATTAAAACGTACTGTGCCTTTAAGAAGCACAGAAGATCTATGACAGTTGAAAATTAATAAATTGAAACAGTTATAGCCTCAATCCTTGTAAACAACACAACTTTAGCAAAGGTTTAATCCCATTAGCAAAGATAACAAATTCTGAAAGCAGGAAACAAATTACAGAATAAACGTTTTTTATCTCAGTCAAACTATAAATCTCACAGCTCTGCTGAGAGAAATTACCTCCCTCAAAATAAGTTTTGAAGACCCCTGAGCTCTGTAGAGATGAACCGGATCATGCAGGGAATACAATGAGTTGCTGACTGAAATATTTGATGCATAGTAAAAGCGCCAAAAAACGGCCCCTCCCCCTCACACACAGCAGTGAGGGAGAACAGAAACTGTCAGAAAACAGATTAAGCAACTGCCAAGTGGAAAAATAGTGCCCAAACATTTATTCACACAGTACCTCAGCAAATGAAAACGATTTTACATTCCAGCAAAAACGTTAAATATAATCTCTAGTTATTAAACAGCTTTATGTCTTTCTTACAGTGTAATTCTAGTGAAGTACCATTCCCCAGAATACTGAAGTGTAAAGTATACATACATGACATTATATCGGTATGGCAGGATTTTCTCATCAATTCCATTGTCAGAAAATAAAAACTGCTACATACCTCTATGCAGAATCATCTGCCCGCTGTCCCCTGATCTGAAGTTTACCTCACTACTCAGATGGCCGAGAACAGCAATATGATCTTAACTACTCCGGCTAAAATCATAGCAAAACTCTGGTAGATTCTTCTTCAAACTCTGCCAGAGAGGTAATAACACACTCCGGTGCTATTTTAAAATAACAAACTTTTGATTGAAGATATAAAACTAAGTATAATCACCATAGTCCTTTCACACATCCTATCTAGTCGTTGGGTGCAAGAGAATGACTGGGAGTGACGTAGAGGGGAGGAGCTATATGCAGCTCTGCTGGGTGAATCCTCTTGCACTTCCTGTTGGGGAGGAGTAATATCCCAGAAGTAATGATGACCCGTGGACTGATCACACTTAACAGAAGAAAGACACGTATAGACTCTTACCTACTGATCGTACCTTTACATTTAAGAATTGGACACGTGTATCCATTTTGATGTTGAACAAGGGTTTATTTCTGAACAAATCAGGGATTTTTGTACTACGACATACCCTAGAATTCCAATACTATATACCATCCCAAAGATACATAAAACACTGAATAAACCTCCGGGACGACCGATAGTGTCGGCGGTCCAATCATTACTCCAACCCATTGCTCAGTATATTGATGCCCTCCTCCAACCAGTGGTTAGAGGTATTCGCTCGTTTGTTTTGGATACCAATGACCTTATCAGGCGTCTGAAAAGTGTTGACATCCAAAAAGGGGACATCTTGGTCACCTTGGATGTAAACAGCTTGTACACCATTATCCCACATTCAGTTGGCCTGGCAGCAGTAAGGGAACATCTTACACAAGATGAGTCATATAGTGGCCCTCCGATTGAGTTCTTATTAATGCTGTTAGAGTTGTGCCTTTATAAGAACTATTTTCGATTTGAGCGAAACTTATCTTCAGATTGCTGGCACCGCAATGGGCTCTTGTATGGCCCCTGCGTATGCCAATATCTTCATGTCACATTTTGAGGAACACTATTTGTGGGACAAATGTGACAAGTCTATTACCTTCTATCGAAAGGTATATAGACAACATATTTTTGATTTGGCGTGGGGGATAGCAAGAGCTCCAGGAATGGTTCCATACCATCAATAGCACAGACAATACTGTTAGATTCAAGTTAACTCACAGTGAGAAAGAGATACATTTCTTAGATTTGAACATTTTCATTGCTAACAACAAAATAGGCACAGTAAGCCTACTGATAGAAATTCTTTGCTCAGGGCAGACAGTTGCCATCCCCCGGAACTCTTAAAGGGAATTGTTACATCACAAATGATCAGAACAGTACACAGCAATTCAAGTAGGGAGGCAGGGATTTCCCAGCTGTCTGGAGTAAGGGATACATTTCTACAGAGGGGTTATAAACCCCAGTTGGTTCAAGGTATCCTGGAAGAGGTATCATCTTTGTCTCAAGAAGAGTTGATTACAGAGAAACCACGAAAAACCAGTGAAGGCAAATTAATCATGGCAACCACATTTACATCAACTACCACGAATACAGCTCATATATTGAGGACCCATTGGCCAGTTGTTGCGTCAGACCCAAAATTACAGTTTACTAGAAACCTGGCACCGATGGTTGGATATCGGAGGGAGACTAACCTGAAGGACATGCTCGTCAAAATAGACCCAAAATCCAGCTATCAGAATCACAGTAAAGTGAATATTAAAGGTTCATATCGCTGTCTTGGTTGTACCACATGCAACGGACTGATCAATAAGAAAACCTTTCATCATCCTCACTCGAACAAGAATTATACCATCTGCCATTCTCTCACATGCATTACTACGCATGTGGTATACTTATTATTTTGCCCGTGTTCGAGTGTTTACATTGGCAAAACGAGTGGGACACTCAGAGAACGCATGGCAAATCATAGGAGAGCAATTTGTGTGGCCTTGGAAAAAGGTGATTCGGTCCAACCGGTGGCGAGGCATTGCGCTAACAAGCGCCATGCGGTATCATCAATACGATACATCTTGATTGGCCATGTACCGATCTTGGACAGAGGTGGCGACAGAAATAAAACACTACTTTTGCGCGAAGCCCAATGGATCTATAGACTTGGTACAATACACCCTGGTGGTCTTAATGCGTCACTGTAATGTCCTTGTTATCATCATAAAAAAACACATAAAAATAAGGCCCAGATAAACTCAACTGTTCCTTATTGTCAGCATAATTCTTCATTATATGTAGAAATATTGGTGTCCCATTAGCACAAACGGTATATTGCAATATATAAAATGTTATAGTGCTCCACATTTGTGGATTTGTATTTTTTTTTTAAATAAAATGTTGTGCATTACCTTAAAGGGACATTGTACACAAGATTTTTCTTTGCATAAATGTTTAGTAAATGATCCATTTATATAGCCTATCTGGGAGTGTTTTTGTAAAAATGTATAGTTTTGCTTATTTTTCAATAAAATTGTGCTGATTTTCAGACTCCTAAGCAAGCCCCAATGTTTTAGATGTATACTGATGTCTACAGACTGCTGGTTGTGTAATGGGTCTTTTCATACGCAGGAGAAGGGGGTGCCTGCCTGTTCCTGCTTTCCAAGACCCTTTCATTTTACACCCAGATATTTGATTCTGCTTTTTATCATATTCACGTATTCTGATATATATAGTCACTTATTGTGGCTTGCTAATTTTAAGGGAGACGTCCCTGAAGTTTTATATTGGCATAAATGCAGTGTATGATTTAATTAGTATCATTAACGTGTATATATTTTTGACTTTTTACATACTGTGCATCTCCCCTTATTTATATCCATGCTTGAGGAACGCTGCCTCTTCTGTTTTCTGCATTTATATGTGTTTTTCCAGAGGGGATTAACTAGCAGCATGATTTTCTGTCTTCTTAGGCACTCCTATCCTTCTTATTCACATTACTCTTTCATTGGGTGTCCCAGCCTAGCCTCATTAACAGAGCTAAACTGGAGCTTCTAAGTAAGTTTTTAAAAGGTTTTATACTGGATTTTTATATCCAGTATATATCTGTGCAAATTCTTCTTTATAGTAGTGTCTATTACATGCAGTTATATGAAAATTGGTGTATACTGTCACTTTAAATTGTTTTTCTCCCATTTTTCTTCTTTAAAATGGTGGGGGCGGGGCTTGGAATGGGCGGAGTTATAGTGGGCGGGGTTGGGGAGGGGATGGGGCAGGGTTGGGGGCAGGGGGAGACAGGGGCCCCATTTTGTCATCCTGCCTTGGGCCCCGCAATGGCTAGGGCCGGCCCTGTTTATGGTAAAAGTTACCAGTAACAGGCTTGTGAGCCTGAATCATGGTCTCTATGACCGATTTAGAAAAAAACACGCTTAGACAGAACTAAGCATTCAATCTCAGAAAACTTCAGAGAAAACGAAAGTTGGATGAAAGAATGGACCCTGAATTAGAAGGTCCTTCCTCAGGAACAACCACCGAGGTGGAAGATATAAATCTCTGCTAGCACTGTATACCAGATCCTGTGAGACTATGCAGGAACTATTAAAGTACCGATGCTCACTCCAATTTGATACGGGCAATGATGACTTGTGGAATGAGAGCAAACTGAGGAACAGGGATGTCATATTGAAATCCCAAGGTACCGCCAGGGTATTTAACAGAGCAGCCTGCTTATCTCTTGACCTTTAACATAACTTGGAAGCTTGGCGTACTGCCACCTCCAGCACCCCGATTTGAGTGTTAACCTGGAGAACACCTTTCGGGAGAAGGTCCAATCCCCAGGAGGAAAAATCTGACTGCTCAAGAAGTCCGCTCCCTGTATCCACTCCTGAAATGTGAAAAGTGGATAGACAACAAATGTGAGCGTCCGCCCACCGAACAATCCACGCCAAACATGGCTAAGGAACTCAAGGATCCTCCCAGGTGGTTGATGTAAACCACAGAGATGAAATTGTCTTGGACAACTGAGGTCAAGTCATCAGAGCATTGTAGATCGCTGTTAACTCCAAGATGGTTATAGAATAGCAGACTCCTCCCAAGTCCATAGTCACCAACCCAACAGGCTGGCGTCTGTGGTCATTATTATTCCCCCAGAAGGTTTTCGGCATCATGTGTCCTAAGAAAGATGCTCCTACGAAAACCACCACAGGAAAGAAACTCATGTCAACAGATCTAGATATATCCTCGGAGACAGAACCACATGATCCCTGTTCTACTATCTGAGCATGCATAACAGCAGACTCTCAGATGGAATCAAACAAGGGATGATGGCCAAGGAAGCAACCATCAGACCAAATACCTCCATACATTGAGCTACTGATGGGCCAAACAGTAGAGTGCAGAAATAGGCAACAGGAATTAATCAAAGATTTTCTGATCTATGTCAAAAATATTTTCAGAAATAGGGAAACTAATATGGTCCCTAAGAAAACTACCCCTGAAGCTGGAACAAGGGAACTTATTTTCAGAATCACTTCTCATCCGTGGGAATGAATAAACTACAACAAGATCTTTGTATGAGAGTTTGCTTGTTGAAAAGATGGCGCCTGAACCATTATGTCGTCCAGGAAGGGTACCACAACAATTCCCTGAACCTGATCACTGCCAAAATAGCCCCCTCTGGGAGCCGTGGCAAGGCCAAAGGGAAGAGCCACAAACTGAAGTGTTTGACAGAAAGGCAAAACTCAGGAACTTGAAAACACATGTCCTCCAGGTCTATGGTCACCATGAACTGACCCTCTTGGACCAAAGGAAGAATGGAACCACTGGTTTCCAATTTGAAGGACGGTACCCTGAGAAGACTTGTTGAAACACTTTAGATCTATCATAGGATAAAAAATTCCCTCTTTTTCTGGAACCATGGGCAGAAATCAATAGAATTCTAGACCCTGTTCCCTTACAGGAACTGGTTTCTATCATTTACCAGGAAAAGAGGTCCCAAACGCACTTCAAAAATGCCTTACTGTTATCTGGCCTACAGATAATATGAGAGGAGGAACCTGCCTCTGGGTGGAATGTATGAAAAAATCCACTGACCATGAATATAGCCACAAAGCCCTAACACAGCGAAGCCAGATATCTTGGCTCCCGGGTTAAAAACTTGCATGGTAGCATCAGAAATAAAGGAATTGGCTAGCTTACGAGCCTTAATTCTGTTCTGGATCTCCTCCTTAAAGGAGTCCCTACCAATTGGATCAAACAAGGCGTTGCACCAATAAGATGCCGCACTTGACACAGTGGCAAAACAAACTTTCATGTAAGCCTTCAGCTTAGTCCATTGTTCCTGAAAAGAACAGCTACCCTCTCTAGGAATCGTAGTTCTCTTAGCCAGAGTAGAAATGTTCTACTACTGTAGGCACCATGCGTCATGAAATTTAATGAAGACAACGACAGGAAACATTTTTTTAAAGACAGGAGACAGGGAAAACTCCAAGATTAGCTCTCCCATTCCTGTGAAAAATCTCCTAGCACGGTCGGAGTCGCTCCAAGGCAGCCAAAACCTCCTTAAATCATACACAAAGGTGTTCAAGCTGAAATCTGAAGGATACTTCTTCAGCCTCAGATAAAGGAATTATACTGTCCAAATCTGAGATTTTACCCTCAGAGGCTACTGACTTATCCTCCTCATCAGACCTATCAGGAAGGCAATCAGTGTAGCAGAAGGAGGTACAGAAACCTTACTATCTGAATCTCTAATATTCCTCCTGCGATTTTCCCCTAAGAATAGGAAAAGCAGATAATGCCACAGATACTCAAAAGATACCTGAGCAGCAAATTCTGCAGACAAATAACTCCTCCAGCAGATAATGAAAAACCGCAGGGCACTGCAGGTGACGCCATAGAGGCTTGGGACGTGTAAGGAGAAAACTGTGGCATTGCCTAAACAGCATCATCCTGGGAGACATTGGGCTCAGAGGCAATGCGTTATCTCTATCTCAAGAGATCCAGCAAAACAAGAACACACATAATTGCATATTTGAAAACAATATTAGTGTCTAAAAACCAAACAGAATTTTCTGCAAAAGAAAAACTGAAAGGCAAAAATTTATTTAAATTTAATATTTTAATATATTAATATTATAAAGAAAAAACAAGACTGTCACTTTAAAACAAACAGTTAATTTAAGGGACGATGTAACAAACACAGTATAGGCCGTGATGTTTGTGCTCATATAATATAAAGTACACAATATCCTAATAAACGTTCTCCATAAACTTGATAAGGAACATTTTACATCTACAATATAGTTTGTATTGTAAAATATCTTAAAGTTAACATAGCGCTTTTTAATAAAAAGCCGTGTAAGCTCTTTTCTCAGCCGGAGGAGACTGAGAGAGGCGGGGTTACATGACCGGACCTGGCAAGAGACTGAAATGGCGCCGCAGCTCCTTCTCAGAGGAGGAGGAGGCGGGGACACGGCAACAGCATGGGAATAAAGCGTGCAACTATTTTCTAACATTGCGCTTCAATCTACCATGTGAACAAGCCCAAGAAAAGTACAATTTTGCTGACTCTGAGGCTGCTCTCTATTCACAAGGCAGTGTGACGGTACACTCCTTAAAAGGACCGCTAGAAAACCGCCATCGAACTGCACAGCAAAAATACATAGTGCGCACACAAAACTGTCTCAATACTGTGAAGCTAAACCCTCAGAGCTATAAATACAAGCTCCACACATAAGAATAAAAATAAATTAGAGGTGTTGCTAACCCCTTGGGTGCCTCTAAACTTACCCATGAGCCCAAACAATCAGGGGATTCCTTATTAATCCCTAGTCTCCTGTCACCATAAAGTGCCTGCATCCTGCCTAAAATATCCTTCTAAAGGATATATCTGTCCCACATAATGTTGCAGAGAAGGCTCCTTAACCCTTTTAGTGCCAGTCTCCCACTCAGAAGACAAAAAGGCACTTACTTGCAGTCTACCCGTCCGGCAGGACAGCCTACATGGTATGAGAGGACGCCACTCCTCACAGAGACCTGTAGAGAAAAGAAAGAAAAGAGTAAGCAACTCTGGCTTTCTATACCATGGGCAGCAAAAATGTTAGGAAAACGCAGCAAGGCCCATCTTACAAGTTCCTAACTGCTTTAAAGCCACCACTGCCCTACTGAAGAGACTACCGTGGAGTACGGCTAGACTCAATCCTTGAAAAAGGAAAAAGAACAGAGCAAACCTACTCTGGCTTTCTAAAATAATAAAATCTTGATTGAAGTGAAATAAATCCAATTTTCTTCAGACACCAAAACTTCACCTCCTCCATGCACTAAAGGCAAAGAGAATGACTGAGGTTTGTAGGAAGGGAAGTGATACTTAACAGTTTGACTGTGGTGCTCTTTGCCTCCTCCTGCTGGCCAGGAGTGATATTCCCAACAGTAATTTATGACGTCGTGGACTCACCACATCTTAGGAAAGAAATCCTATTTATGCAATATTCATATTTGATAAAGTGTTTAACTATGTATTTACAGTAAATGTTCTTCACATATGGGATTATGTTCTAAATATAACATAACCAGAACGATGTATCTGCAAAGTTAGGACTGTTCTTAGTTTCTAAAAAGCAGAGAATGTTCATATATGTGAATGTACATATTGAAAAAGCCACTAAGGGTCTGAATGTCCTAACAATTACTAGCTAGTGTGTAAGGAAATATCTATTTCAACGATATCAACAACCTGTATAGCAACCTCCAATGTAATTGCTGGGGTATAAAAGGAGAAAAGGAGAACAAAAGTACATATATACATACATAATCAGGGATAGCAATGTGGCAACAATACATACAAACTCGGATGTTCAAATATTTAAAAATGTTATAGAAAGATTTAACTAGATGGCAAATAATTGTAGTTTATACACCAATTGTGGTCTATTGAGTCATCTAATGTACTTGAGTATACAACATACATCTATACACTGGTGCACATGCACATACATATATATGGATAAATACATAAAAGCAAGGTAGAGATCAACTTTATTTGGGAAAAGAGAGATGTTGCAGGTACGCCCTTAAGGCCAGTAGGGACCCTTGTCCGTAATTTGAAGATCCAGAACATCTCTCTTTTCCCAAGGATTTTATCCCTATCTCCTCCTCTAGGAGGATGACGTATTTGTTCGATCACTTGCCATCTGAATGTGGTATTGCCTTTATGATGTATGCAAGTAAAATGTTTCACCAAAGGTGTACTTGCTTCACCTATTTTTATAGTTGATAGATGATTCCTTATGTGAGTGTTCACATCTGTGGTCGTTAATCCTTCGTATTGTAGGTGACACTCTATACAGGTTAACAGGTAGATGACGTAAGATGAGGTATAGTTGACACAAGTGTCTATGCTGAATGTCTCACCAGTGACTTCAGAGTGAAAATTCTCTGAAAAGATGCCAAGTTCACAAGGTCTGCATCTAGATCTACCGCATCTATACATCCCTTTATGTGTCAGCCATGAACCACTTTGTTGAGGAGATAGTGGGGGTAGTTCTGATGGAGAAAGATGATTCCCTAAAGTTTTACATCTCCTATAGGAACAGCGTAGGCCGTCATTGACACCGTTTACCAGCTTGTCATCTGCTGATAGCATATTAAAATGTTTTTTTGACAATCTTACAGACAGCGTTGTAGTCTTCGCTGTAATCAGTCACAAAAGTCACTTTGTTACATTTTGTGTTGTCTCGAATTCTATGTAAATCAGGGGAATTAGAAAGGAGAGCCCTCCTATCTATAAGATCTACTTGTTTCTGTGCCCTACCAATCACATATTTAGGATATCCTCTCTGTTGTAAACAGACTCTCATAGCCTTTTTTTGCTCTCTTGTGTGAAGTTTCTTTTAACCCTAACTAATTGACCTCAAAAGGTACGTGTTTGGGATGGCAACTTCTGGCGTGGAGTAGTGTATTTTTAGTGATTGGTTTCCTATAGATGTCAGTAAGGATCTGTCCCTGCTCACCTACTGTAAGAGTAAGGTCCAAAAAGTTGATACATTCTTTTTGTATATCGAAAGTAAATCTGAGGCCAACTTCGTTCTCATTAAGACTGTTCACAAACTGATTGAGTTGAGTATCAGAACCCTTATAAATGAAGAGCAGGTCGTCTATATAACGCTTAAAAAATGCTATATGATCTCTATAGATATTTCTATCTCCATAGATGTGGGATAGCTCCCACCAACCCATAAAAAAATTGGTGTATGATGGGGCAAATTTAGCCCCCTTCGCTGTCCCACATCTCTGGAGATAGAACCTGCCTTCAAATCGGAAATAGTTATGAGTGAGCATGAACCCCCATGGCTCTCAAAACAAAATCTCTGAATTCCTTGGAGAAATTCGAGTAGGAGGTAAGAAAAAATTCCAGTGCCTCCTATCCCTTCTCATGTGGAATTGACAAGTAGAGGGCCACAGCGTCCACAGTCAATTAAACATAACTATCCTTATCCCAAGTAACAGTTTCCATTGAGCCAATAATGCTTAGTATCCTTCAGATAGCTTTGTTAGGAAATCACGAAGGGGTGCAGAATGGCATCCAACCATTGGGAGAGGCGATCAGATAATGAGCCAATCCCACTGACTATTGGGCGTCCCTGAACATTGGAAAATGTTTTGTGTACTTTGGGAAAGTGGTGGAATATGGGGACCACCGGATAGTCTTTGTGCAGGTATTCATAGGTTGCCAGATCAAAGAAACCCACTTCCAAACAATCGTCAGGGAGGGATTTTATCTCCTTCTGAAAGGTTTTGGTGGGATCAGTGGGGAGACAAAGATAGTTAGTTTCATCTTGTAATTGTCTAAGAGCCTCTCCCACATAGTCTATCTAAAACTACCACTGAACCTCCCTTATCGGCTGAACGTATAACTATGTTATTATTAGATTTGAGTTCATGTAGGGCCTGTCTCTCTTTTACAGAAAGGTTATGTTTAGGATGATCTCTATGTCCATTTGGGTCTTGTTTGGATGCCAAAGATGTAAGGTCATTTTCGACTCTTTTGTAAAAAATTTCAATAATGTGCCCTCTGCTCTGTATGGGGTAAAATTCAGAACTATTTTTAAAACCACTAAAGTAGTTAATAGTGGATTGTGTAGGCCCCTGTGAGTCTGGTGCAATTAGAGAGTCTAGTGTTATAGCGTCACACTCTTCTCCAAAGTCAAAATCCGTTGAGTCAAAACGAGGTGTCTTATGGTCTACCAGAGACCTTGTTTGTGTCGTATGAGTACCTTCAATATTAGAGAAATGTTTCTGTAAAGTAATGTTTCTAATCAATTTGTTAATGTCTAACATAGTTTTGAACAAATCAAATTTACATGTAGGAGTGAAATTTAGGCCAAAATTTAGTAATTTCAAATGAGTTTCGGAAAGCTCAAAGCTAGACAAATTGATGACATTATTCGCTAATATACTTCAGCAATTTCATTGGAGGTTGCTATACAGGTTGTTGATATTGTTGTAACAGATATTTCCTTACACACTAGCTAGTAATTGTTGGGACATTCAGACCCTTAGTGGCTTTTTCAATATGTACATTCACATATATGAAGATTCTCTGCTTTTTAGAAACCGAGAACATTTTGTAGATATGAACTTGGTAGATATATCGTTCTGGTTATGTTATATCTTTACACACACGTATATGTATATATATAACTTTTATTGTTACTACTATATGACTTCATATGTCCCTTTCTCTATATATGTTACATATCTATCTATCTATCCATTTATTTATTTATTTACACTAGCTAAGTGATAGCTAGAGTGGATTTGTATATGTGGGTCTTTCGTGGTACAGACCTCAATACAGGCTAAGATAGCAAATGTTCATCATGTTACACACCCACACAGATCGCTGTCAGATTGGATGACAGTCCACCAATAGGCTCAGAGTAATGATTTTAAATAGCAGACACAGGTGTATCTGTTAGCTATGATTACGGCCACTGGCCAAAACATGTTAGCATACTTGTACTCTCTGTGTGTGCGTGTTTTATTTTGGACCTCCTGGTTTGATTTTATCCTACTTGGAATTTTCAATAAATAAACTTTTACTTTACCCTTGCCTACGGTACACATCTTCTTTTGCCTACTATATATATTTTTTACTTTTTCTATATAATTATATATATATATATATATATATATATATATATATGTGTGTGTGTTTAAGAATAAATTGAACATATTTTCTATGTAAAGAACATTAGAATGTGAAATATTAATATTCATGTCGGGTTAACACATTCGAGTAAACGCGATTGGTTTTGCGCGTGACTAACAGTGTTAGGTTTTTCCCTCCACTTTTTGAGCTCCATTGAAATCTATGGGGGAATACGTTAATGCGGTAGTGATATTCGAAATTTGGCTTTTTGCGTGCTTCAGGTTAGCGCATGTGCGAAAATGTACTACTTTCAACATCTAATATGCGCACTACTCGACACGCAAAAAGCTTACTTCTAGCGAATTTAACTCTCGAGCAGAATCGCTAAAGAGTGCGCCACTTGTAATCTAGCCCATGGAGAGAAGTCACTCAAAATCAATTTTACTAAGATAGGAAAGCTCAGTGAATCAAGAAATGATATATACATACAAATTCTACCTATTTATCAAAGAAAGTGGCTAAACATTAACAGAGATATAAAAGTCAATAGTATGATGGAGTTGTACATGCCCAGCATATTATTTTAAAATACTTTGTAATATGAAGCTGGCTTTAAATAACAATGCTTTTGCATTTGTATATCTGATTCTGCCACCATCTGCTAATCTTTGAGCCTAGACAAATGTTAATTAATGTATATGCACCATGCACTTACCTTTCAATCAGGTTCATGCATGCTAGTATACACAAGAATCAGCAGCTAATCACACTAAGCAGGATGTTATGCAGGGGCTGTAATCTCCAGCATGCTATTATTTCAGCAAAATTAAATACAGGTTTTGCTTCCATAATCAAATAGTGTTAAGTCTGTTTTTTGTTTTTTTGTGTGCCTACTTACCAAAATTAAACTCTCGAGTTTTTCTCTTGCTCTGTGAAGACTGCTCATTAACAACTTCGATGTTCTTTTGCTTCTTATGTGGTGGTAAGTAGTCATCGTCTTACATTAAAAAAAAAATAATAATAATTAAAAAGGGAGAGATGCAGCACAAACGTGATATAGAGAAGAAAACAATAACTCATAATTTATTGTTTTTAGTGACTACATTCAAGTTATTCATTAACCCCTTAAGGACACGGCCATTTTTAAATTTCTTTCCCTTAAGGACCAGGGCTATTTTTACATTTCTGCGGTGTTTGTGTTTAGCTGTAATTTTCCTCTTACTCGTTTACTGTACCCACACATATTATATACCGTTTTCTCGCCACTAAATGGACTTTCTAAAGATACCATTATTTTCATCATATCTTATAATTTACTATTAAAAATATTATAAAATATGAGGAAAAAATGGAAAAAAAACACACTTTTTCTAACTTTGACCCCCAAAATCTGTTACACATCTACAACCACCAAAAAACAACCATGCTAAATAGTTTTCTAAAATTTGTCCTGAGTTTAGAAATACCCAATGTTTACATATTCTTTGCTTTTTTTGCAAGTTATAGGGCCATAAATACAAGTAGCACTTTGCTATTTCAAAACCACTTTTTTTCAAAATGAGCGCTAGTTACATTGGAACCCTGATATCTGTCAGGAATACCTAAATATCCCTTGACATGTATATATTTTTTTTTAGAAGACATCCCAAAGTATTGATCTAGGCCCATTTTGGTATATTTCATGCCACCATTTCACCGCCAAATGCGATCAAATAAAAAAAAATGTTCACTTTTTCACGAACTTTAGGTTTCTCACAGAAATTATTTACAAACAACTTGTGCAATTATGGCATAAAATGGTTGTAAGTGCTTCTCTGGGATCCCCTTTGTTCAGAAATAGCAGACTTATATGGCTTTGGCGTTGCTTTTTGGTAATTAGAAAGGCTGCTAAATGCCACTGCGCGCCACACGTGTTTTATGCCCAGCAGTGAAGGGGTTTAATTAGGGAGCATGTAGGGAGCTTGTAGAGTTAATTTTAGCTTTAGTGTAGTGTAGTAGACAACCCAAAGTATTGATCTAGGCCCATTTTGGTAAATTTAATGCCACCATTTCACCGCCAAATGCGATCAAATTAAAAAAAAAAACGTAATTTTTTTCGCAATTTTAGGTTTCTCACTGAAATTATTTACAAACAGCTTGTGCAATTATAGCACAAATGGTTGTAAATGCTTCTCTGGTATCCCCTTTGTTCAGAAATAGCAGACATATATGGCTTTGGCAATGCTTTTTGGTAATTAGAAGGCTGCTAAATGCCGCTGCACATCACACGTGTATTATGGCTAGCAGTGAAGGGGTTAATTAGGGATCTTGTAGGGAGCTTGCAGGGTTAATTTAGCTTTAGTGTAGAGATCAGCCTCCCACCTGACACATCAGACCCACTGATCCCTCCCAAACAGCTCTCTTCCCTCCCCCACCCCACAATTGTCCCCCGCCATCTTAAGTACTGGCAGAAAGTCTGCCAGTACTAAAATAAAAGGTATCTTTTTTTTTTTTCTTTTTTTTTTTGGGAGCATATTTACATATGCTGCTGTGTAGGATCCCTCTTAGCCCCAAACCTCCCTGATCCCCCCCCAAACAGCTCTCTAACCCTCCCCCTCTACATTATTGGGAGCCATCTTGGGTACTGGCAGCTGTCTGCCAGTACCCAGTTTACCAAAAAAAATATATTTTTTTTTAAAGTATATTTTTTAATTTTTTCCCCACTTTTCTGTAGTGTAGCTTCCCCCCCCCCCCAAGACTAAACCCCCACCCCCTCCCAGATCCCTTCGATTAACATATTTATCCCCCCTCTCTCCCTCTAAATATAAACCACTGTTCCATAGTGTAACGGTTCCCACCCGCTCCCTCCCCGTGCACGCGCCCGCCCGCCTCCCCTGTGCACGCGCGCGCGTCCGTGCGCGCCCCCCAGCAATCCCGCCCACGATCCCGCCCACCGGTCATCATCGATCGCCGCCCACCCGCCTCCCACGTCTGCTCCCACCCACCAACGATCGCGGCATCGATGTCCGGTGCAGAGAGGGCCACAGAGTGGCTCTCTCTGCATCGGATGGGGAAAAATGTTATTGCAGTGATGCCTCGATATCGAGGCATCACTACAATAACCGGAAAGCGGCTGGAAGCGATCAGGATCGCTTCCAGCCGCGTTCAACCCCAACGTCGTACAGGGTACGTCGCTGGTCTTTAAAGACCAGTTTGTGCAAGACGTACCCTGTACGACGCGTGTCGTTAAGGGGTTAAACTGAAGAACAGTGTTTTGTGAATTAAAAACAGTTTTAAAAAGATTCAAGAAAGAAAAACACAACGCACACGCACAATATTCATGAAGGAAAACCGCTATTTGGAAAGAGTAAAAAAACTAAATTGCTTACCTGATAAATTTATTTATTTCCGGATATAGTGAGTCCATGACGTCATCAATCACTGTTGGGAATATCACTCCTGGCCAGCAGGCAGAGGCAAAGAGCACCACGGTTAAACTGTAAAGTGTCACTTCCCTTCCTACAAACCCCAGTCATTCGACCGATAGGTAATGGAGAAAAAGGAGTAACACAAAGGTGTAGAGGTGCCTGGGGATTAATATAAAAACAACGGTCTAAAAATAAAGGGCGGGGTCGTGGACTCACCATGTCCGGAAATAAATTTATCAGGTAAGCATACATTTTATTTTCTTTCCTAAGATATGGTGAGTCCACAACGTCATCAATTACTGTTGGGAACCAATACCCAAGCTGGAGGACACAGATGACTAGGGAAGGACAAGACAGGCAGACCTAAACAGAAGGCACCACCGCTTGAAGAACTTTTCCTCCAAAAGAAACCTTGTCCGAGGCAAAAACCACAAATTAATAAAATCTGGCCAAAGTATGCAAAGAAGACCAAGTTGCAGCCTTGCCAAACCGATCCACAGAAGCTTAATTTGTGAAGGTCCAAGAAGAAGAGACAGCCCTCGTGTAATGAGCCATAACTCTCTCAGGAGACTGCAGCCCCGCAGTCTGAAAAGTAAAAGAATTAAACTTCTCAACCAGAGAAAAGAGAAGTAGCAGTAGCTTTCTGTTACAGAGAAAACAAACAAAAACAGAATAAAAAATATTAAGCACGCTCAACATCAAATTGTGCACACACGTTCCTCAAGAGATAAGAATGAGGACACAGAAAGGGAGCAACAAATTCCCAAACAATATTTCTACTTAGGATAAAAAACCTCCTTATCCGGAATAAGATAAAGCAAATCACACTGCAAAGCCGAGAGTACCTAAACTCCAAGAGGAGCAAGACACTTAAACACAGGCCTGATACTAACCAGGATCTGTCAAAAAGATTACATGTCTGGCACATCCGCCAGACACTTGTGTAAGAAAGGTTAACGCAGAAATCTGACCCTTCAGAGAACTGACTGACAAACCATCCTCCAGACTTTCCCGGAGAAAGGGCAAAACCCCTAGGAATCCTGACCCTACTTCCAAGAGTAGTCCTGGGATTCACACCAATCAGGGAATTTACACCATACCTGGCTTATGGTATAAGTTACCAGTAACAGGCTTGCGAGCCTGAATCATGGTCTCAAGGACCGATTCAGAAAAAAAAAACGCTTAGACAGAACTAAGCATCCACTCTCCAAGCGGAAAACCTCAGAGAAAATGAAAATTGGGATGGAAGAATGGACCCTGAACTAGAAAGTGCTTCCTCAGGAACAACCACCAAGGTGGAAGAAATACATCTCCGCTAGGTCTATATACCAGATCCTGCGAGACTATACAGGAACTATTAAAATACAGATGCTCACTCCCATTTGATATGAGCAATGACTTGTGGAAGGAGAGCAAACTGAGGAACAGGGATGTCAGACTGAAATCCCAAGGAACCTCCAGGGTATTTAACAGAGCAAGTTTATGGAGGATTGTAGAAATCCACCAAAAAGAATACACATATAGCACTCAAGAGCTATTAATATATGTATATAACAACAAATTGTGATGAAATAACTGTCTGTTATTCACTACAAATGATTAGATTGATAATCATGGAGGTGGGAAGAAAAAAAAAAAAAAGGGGGAGATAATAAAATATAACTTTTATTTACATATTTACTTAAAAGGGGGAAAAAAACAAACAATTAAAAACACACACAATATAGACTCATGCGTAAAGTAACCTTGTATATCTGTATATCAGATTGCCCTTTGTGAATAGGGAATAAGTTTAAGACCAGTATAGGAATCTGGACTAAAGGTGATGTTGGTAACAGTTGTTCTCCAGATGTACTAATTACATAGGTACACGATTATAAATATAATAGCACGGTTGATGAAACTGATTGATCAAAATTGATCTAGATTATATGTCATAAAGTCATTTTAGTTTGATTCACTATCATGGATTAAACAAGTATACGTCCAGTATCAATCCAGTGTATTTAATAGTTTTACAACCTAGCTCAAATCTGGTCTATATAGATTAAATCTATCTGCTGACCATTGCAGTTATAATGCAGGTTGCTAGTATCAGTGGTATAGTGATATAAATTATATATATATATATAATCATTATAGATTTGATTATGGAAATAATAAATATATATAATATATCATTAAGTATGATACCACAACTTTGATAGTACACTGAATTTGTTTGGACAACAATAGTATATGTTAGGTTTGCATTGCAAGCTTCATTGATGTTTTTGTATATTAATTACATGTACATATGGGTAGTTTGACTATAAGTTTGGCAGTTTGTGCTCTTTATGAGTCTTACTGCAACTATGTGTTTAACCTTGCAAAATGTATATGTTTCTTTATATTTTCTCACAACTCTGAAAGTTTATGTATTTGTATCTGTCTGTTTATAAATATTTTTGGCAGCACTCTATCAAATTATAATCTATATATAGATCTTATAAATATATTTAAGTATAGGTATTATAGATCTTATAAATATATTTAAGTATAGGTATTACAACAAAGATTGTCTATATGGAATATATTTGTATTCAATCTATACATTGGAATTACAATTATGATGGTATTTTAACTATATTGTGATCTACTTAGAGTGCCTGATATTTTGTTTTATGAATCAATACAATTATAGTTGTTTTTGTTAAGGAATAATACCCAATTTGTATATTAAATAAATCTATTTTGTAAGAAATAGAGACAGTGTTGCAAAGATTGTTGAATGTGTGTTTGATTCAACATATATATTATTTTGGAGTTATAATTCAAGTTGTAGCTAATTCACTGTTGCCACATACTAATATAGTCATAATGTCATGCTTATGAATTGTATATTGGAGTTTCATTAAATTGCATTACACTTATTTAGTTGTATTAGTGTATACTTGTTAATGAGTGCCTAAAGGAGCTGCAGTTGTGTCACTGCTATTGAAGTACAAGCTACTAAATAACATAATTATGCTTACCTGATAAATTCCTTTCTTCTGTAGTGTGATCAGTCCACGGGTCATCATTACTTGTGGGATATTAACTGCTCCCCTACAGGAAGTGCAAGAGGATTCACCCAGCAGAGTGCTATATAGCTCCTCCCCTCTACGTCACCTCCAGTCATTCGACCAAGGACCAACGAGTAAGGAGAAGCCAAGGGTGTAGTGGTGACTGGAGGATAATTTAAAAAATATTTACCTGCCTTAAAAAACAGGGCGGGCCGTGGACTGATCACACTACAGAAGAAAAGGAATTTATCAGGTAAGCATAAATTAGGTTTTCTTCTGTTAAGTGTGATCAGTCCACGGGTCATCATTACTTGTGGGATACCAATACCAAAGCAAAAGTACACGGATGACGGGAGGGGATAGGCAGGCTCTTTATACAGAAGGAACCACTGCCTGAAGAACCTTTCTCCCAAAAATAGCCTCCGAGGAAGCAAAAGTGTAAAAATTTGTAAAATTTGGAAAAAGTATGAAGCGAAGACCAAGTTGCAGCCTTGCAAATCTGTTCAACAGAGGCCTCATTCTTAAAGGCCCAAGTGGAAGCCACAGCTCTAGTGGAATAGCTGTAATTCTTTCAGGAGGCTGCTGTCCAGCAGTCTCATAAGCTAAACGAATTAGCTACGAAGCCAAAAAGAGAGAGAGGGTAGCAGAAGCTTTTTGACCTCTCCTCTGACCAGAGTAAACGACAAACAGGGAAGACGTTTGTCGAAAATCTTTAGTTGCCTGTAAATAAAATTTAAGGGCACGAACTACATCCAGATTGTGCAAAAGGACGTTCCTTCCTCGAAGAAGGATTTGGGCACAAGGATGGAACAACAATCTCCTGATTGATATTCCTGTTAGTGACTACCTTAGGTAAGAACCCAGGCTTAGTACGCAGAACTACCTTATCCGAGTGAAAAATCAAATAAGGAGAATCACAATGTAAGGCTGATAACTCAGAGACTCTTCGAGCCGAGGAAATAGCCATTAAAAATAGAACTTTCCAAGATAACAACTTTATATCAATGGAATGAAGGGGTTCAAACGGACACCCTGTAAAACGTTAAGAACAAGGTTTAAACTCCATGGTGGAGCCACAGCTTTAAACACAGGTTTAATCCTGGCCAAAGCCTGACAAAAAGCCTGAACGTCTGGAACTTCTGACAGACGCTTGTGTAACAGAATGGACAGAGCTGAGATCTGTCCCTTTAAGGAACTAGCGGATAACCCCTTTTCTAAACCTTCTTGTAGAAAAGACAATATCCTAGGAATCCTAACCTTACTCCAAGAGTAACCTTTGGATTCGCACCAATATAGGTATTTACGCCATATTTTATGGTAAAATCTTTCTGGTGACAGGCTTCCTAGCCTGTATTAAGGTATCAGATAACTGACTCAGAAAAACCACGCTTTGATAAGATCAAGCGTTCAATTTCCAAGCAGTCAGCTTCAGAGAAGTTAGATTTTGATGTTTGAAAGGACCCTGAATCAGAAGGTCCTGTTTCAGAGGTAACGACCAAGGTGGACAGAATGACATGTCCACCAGATCTGTATACCAAGTCCTGCGTGGCCATGCAGGCGCTATTAGAATCACTGATCGCTTTCTCCTTTTGATTCTGGCAATCAATCGAGGAAGCATCGGGAAAGGTGGAAACACATAAGCCATCCTGAAGGTCCATGGTGCTGTCAAGGCATCTATCAGGACCGCTCCCGGATCCCTGGATCTGGACCCGTAGCGCGGAAGCTTGGCGTTCTGTCGAGACGCCATGAGATCTATCTCTGGTTTGCCCCAACGTGGAAGTATTTGGGCAAAGACCTCTGGATGAAGTTCCCACTCCCCCGGATGAAAAGTCTGACGACTTAAGAAATCCGCCTCCCAGTTCTCCACTCCCGGATGTGGATTGCAGACAGGTGGCAAGAGGTGAGACTCTGCCCAGCGAATTATCTTCGATACTTCCATCATTGCTAGGGAGCTTCTTGTCCCTCCCTGATGGTTGATATAAGCTACAGTCGTGATGTTGTCCGACTGGAACCTGATGAACCCCCGAGTTGCTAACTGGGGGCCAAGCCAGAAGAGCATTGAGGACTGCTCTCAATTCCAGAATGTTTATTGGAAGAAGACTCTCCTCCTGATTCCATAGTCCCTGAGCCTTCAGAGAATTCCAGACAGCGCCCCAACCTAGTAGGCCTGGCGTCTGTTGTTACAATTGACCAGTCTGGCCTGCTGAATGGCATTCCCCGGGACAGATGTGGCCGATAAAGCCACCATAGAAGAGAATTTCTGGTCTCTTTGAATGGAATGAAGGACACGGCTATGCATTTTGAAGTTTTGTTAACCTGTCCTCTGTCAGGTAAATCTTCATTTCTACAGAATCTATCAGAGTCCCCAGGAAGGGAACTCTTGTGAGTTGGAAAGAGAGAACTTTTCTCTTCGTTCACTTTCCATCCATGCGACCTTAGAAATGCCAGTACTATCTCTGTATGAGATTTGGCAGTTTGAAAGCTTGAAGCTTGTATCAGTATGTCGTCTAAGTACGGAGCTACTGAAATTCCTCGCGTTCTTAGTACCAGCCAGAAGAGTGGCCCAGAACCTTTGTGAAGATTCTTGGAGCCGTAGCCAGTCCGAATGGAAGAGCTACAAAACTGGTAATGCCTGTCTAAAAAAGGCAAACCTTAGATACCGGTAATGACTTCTGTGAATCGGTATGTGAAGATAAGCATCCTTTAAATCCACTGTGGTCAAGTACTGACCCTCTTGGATCATGGGCAAAATTGTTCGAATAGTTTTCCCATCTTGAACGATGGAACTCTTAGGAATTTGTTTAGGATCTTTAAATCCAAGATTGGCCTGAAGGTTCCCTCTTTTTGGGAACTACAAACAGATTTGAGTAAAACCCTTGTCCTTGTTCCAACCGCGGAACTGGATGGATCACTCCCATTAATAAAAGATCTTGTACGCAGCGTAGAAAACGCTTCCTTCTTTGTTAGGTTTGTTGACAACCTTGACAGATGAAATCTCCCTCTTGGGGGAGAGGATTTGAAGTCCAGAAGGTATCCCTGAGATATGATCTCTAACGCCCAGGGATCCTGAACATCTCTTGCCCAAGCCTGGGCGAAGAGGGAAAGTCTGCCCCCCACTAGATCCGGTCCCGGATCGGGGGCCCTCAATTCATGCTGTCTTAGGGGCAGCAGCAGGTTTTCTGGCCTGTTTGCCCCTGTTCCAGGACTGGTTAGGTTTCCAGCCTTGTCTGTAGCGAGCAACAGCTCCTTCCTGTTTTGGTGCAGAGGAAGTTGATGCTGCTCCTGCTTTGAAATTACGAAAGGAACGAAAATTGGACTGTCTAGCCTTGGCTGTGGCCTTGTCCTGAGGCAGGGCATGACCTTTACCTCCTGTAATGTCATCAATAATCTCTTTCAAGCCGGGCCCGAATAAGGTCTGCCCTTTGAAAGGAATATTAAGCAATTTAGACGTAACATCAGCTGACATAGGATTTTAGCCACAGAGCTCTGCGTGCCTGAATGGCGAATCCTGAATTTTTAGCCGCAAGTTTAGTTAAATGTACTACGGCATCTGAAATAAATGAATTAGCTAACTTAAGGAATTTAAGTTTGTGTGTGATGTCATCTAGTGTGGATGATTGAAGTGTCTCTTCCAGAGACTCAAACCAAAATGCTGCTGCAGCCGTGACAGGCGCAATACATGCAAGAGGTTGCAATATAAACCCTTGTTGAACAAACATTTTCTTAAGGTAACCCTCTAATTTTTTATCCATTGGATCTGAAAAAGCACAGCTATCCTCCACTGGGATAGTGGTACGCTTAGCTAAAGTAGAAACTGCTCCCTCCACCTTAGGGACCATTTGCCATAAGTCCCTTGTGGCGGCGTCTATTGGAAACATTTTTCTGAATATAGGAGGGGGTGAGAAAGGCACACCGGGTCTATCCCACTCCTTAGTAACAATGTCAGTAAGTCTCTTAGGTATAGGAAAAACGTCAGTACTTCGACGGTACCCCTAACACCGCAAAATATTTATCCAACCTACACATTTTTTTCTGGGATTGCAACTGTGTTACAATCATTCAGAGCCGCTAATACCTCCCCTAGTAACACACGGAGGTTCTCAAGCTTAAATTTAAAATTTGAAATGTCTGAGTCCAGTTTATTTGGATCAGAACCGTCACCCACAGAATGAAGCTCTCCGTCTTCACGTTCTGCAAACTGTGACGCAGTATCAGACATGGCCCTTGCATTATCAGCGCACTCTGTTCTCATCCCAGAGTGATCACGTTTACCTCTTAGTTCTGGTAGTTTAGCCAAAACTTCAGTCATAACAGTAGCCATATCTTGTAATGTGATTTGTAATGGCCGCCCAGATGCACTCGGCGCTACAATATCACGCACCTCCTGAGCGGGGAGATGCAGGTACTGACACGTGAGGCGAGTTAGTCGGCATAACTCTCCCCTCGTTGTTTGGGTGAAATATGTTCAATTTGTACAGATTGACTATTTTTTAAAGTAGCATCAATACATTTAGTACATAAATTTCTATGGGCTCCACTTTGGCATTAACACATATACACAGAGATATTCCTCTGAATCAGACCATGTTTAACACACTAGCAAATAAACAGCAACTTGGAAATACTTTTCAAAGTAATTTACAAATAATATGAAAACGAACTGTGCCTTTAAGAAGCACAGAAAATATTATAACAGATAAAATAATTAAGTTATAGCATCAATCTTTGTCAGAATATACAGTTTTAGCAAAGGATTGTTCCCCTCAGCAAATGATAACTAACCCAGGCAGCAGAAAAAAATACACAAATAAACGTTTTTTATATCACAGTCAATACAATCACACAGCTCTGCTGTTAATGATTACTGTCCCTCAAAAAAGACTATTGAGATCCCTGAACTCTGTAGAGATGAACCGGATCATGCAGGAAGAAAATGAACCTCTGACTGAGTTTTTCTGATGCATAGTGAAAGCACCAAAATGGCCCCTCCCCCACACACATAACAGTGAGAGGGATCAGTGAACTGCTCTAATTTAAATCAAAACTATTGCCAAGTGGAAAAAAAGTGCCCAAAACATTTTTTCACCCAGTACCTCAGAGAAAAAAACGTTTTTTACATGCCAGCAAAAAAACGTTTTACCTCAATAATTAATTGTCATTTAAAACCTATTGCAAGTCCCTGCAAAATAGGTTAAGTCTATGTATACAGTTTAAAAAGCCAGAGAAGTACCATTTCCCAGAAAACTGAAGCGTAAAATATACATACATGACAGCCTGATATCAGCTACATCTACTGCATTCAAGGCTGAGTTACATTATAACGTATGGCAGGATTTTCTCATCAATTCCATGTCAGAAAATAATATACTGCTACATACCTCTTTGCAGATTAATCTGCCTGCTGTCCCCTGATCTGAAGTTTACCTCTCCTCAGATGGCCGAGAAACAGCAATATGATCTTAACTACTCCGGCTAAAATCATAGAAAAACTCAGGTAGATTCTTCTTCAAATTCTACCAGAGAAGGAATAACACACTCCGGTGCTATTATAAAATAACAAACTTTTGATTGAAGATATAAAAACTAAATATATCACCATAGTCCTCTCACACATCCTATCTAGTCGTTGGGTGCAAGAGAATGACTGGAGGTGACGTAGAGGGGAGGAGCTATATAGCAACTCTGCTGGGTGAATCCTCTTGCACTTCCTGTAGGGGAGCAGTTAATATCCCACAAGTAATGATGACCCGTGGACTGATCACACTTAACAGAAGAAATAACGTTTTTATAGATTTATAGATAAGGTCAACTGTTTGCACAATCTCAGTCTTAATTGTGCAAATGTATGATGTGCGATAGATATATTAACCTTATGAATTTTGTAATATAGGTTTTGTTTGCTAAGAGTTTGGTTATTTTCAAAAGTTAACTTGCTGGAGTTTGAGTAGTCACCGGAATTGCGGTTTGTATACTGCTATCTCAGCACTTTAAATATAAATACAGTCACACTATGCACTCAATTGAATATGTAACCATAGAGTGTAGACATTCTGTTGTTCAAAGTCTCATTTGTTTGTTTTAAATTGTTAAATAAATCATTCAGCTATGTTGTTACTGAAACTTTACTGCCCAATTACCAACAGGTTTTTAAATTCAAACGCTGCCTTTGTCAGTTTTAACAAGCGTTCTAAGCAGCTGTTTGTAATAATGTGTTATATTTAATAAGGGTATCCGGTTCTTATACGGTCTTATTACTAAGATATTACTCGGTTTTAAATAAGTTTTTCCTAAGTCACAATTGCGGCTGATTAAAAAAGGAGTTCCCCTTGACTCCTAAGTCCCTAACATGTTTCGCCGGTACAACCCGGCTTTTTTCAAAGGGTATCGCAAATATGGCCGTAAGTCAGTTTATTTATAGCCTCTCCACGTGTGACTCCACCTCTATAAGTTACGTCCCAAATGGGCGTGTGCAGATAGTATTATGGGTATTGTAGTCCAATTTCATTAGACTACATTTTAAGGCTGATCGTAAGATGGTTAAAATATTGGATCTCTAGTATGTTGCATTGATTTTTCAATAAATGGCAAACATTGTGTCAATTTATCTTTATTTCAATAAATGGCAAACATTATATCAGTTTATCATGAATTCATTGCATTATTATAAAGTGCATCTAAATCGATGCATTTATAGTTCATATCTTTTGGCATGAATATAATAGGGTTATAACCTAATATGTAAATGATTTTGATGGTCTGTTCTGTAAATTGTAAGTTATGATGTTAAATTAGGTATTATCATTAAATGCTGAAATTGTTGTTAATAATATAGCCTTGTGTATATGGCTATACATTACCATGACCACTGGGTTTGAATTAAGTGAATGTG